>NW_027208522.1:0-55968 GCF_027789765.1 Dendropsophus ebraccatus | reverse complement strand
TTTTCTGTCCAGAATTGCACTGTTGGAAATATTCAGGGGCAAGGGTGATTCCAAGTAAGATTTTAACTGGAACTTCAGCTGCTGCCTGATGGACACTTCAGTGTGTCGGTTTCTTTCTCTGCTGGCTTGAGGAAGTCACTCATAGGCTGAAAGCTCAACTGGCTACCTCACGCCTCTACTACCAGTCATTGTTGTAGAGCTGCCAAGGTCTTCAAGGTGTTATTGCTTATAAGTTTCAACCAAAAAACTGTGCAGTAGCTCACAGTGGAGTTTTAGTTTGGCAACCCTGTCTATCATTTTCTGACAGAAACGTGGGGCAACCAGGGTGGGCACAGTACTCCTCCATCCGATGAATTACCTTTTTTCTTGTGTCACAGAAAGAACACAAACAAGCATACATGGGCGAGACCATATTTTCACTGAGTGTCTTTCCTCACCCATGTCCTCTGTGTAACTCCAGGGTGTGCTAGAGTTATCCTCTCCTAAAACCGATTTCTCCTTCTGCTCTGGTATTTCCAGGCCAGAGATGCTACCTGTTGGTTTTGGAACTACTGGTCGCATTCCTCCTCCTCCTTCTCCTCCTCCATTATAGACAATAGCACTGCTCTGAGTCTTCTAGGTAATGATGTTACTCAGACTCCACGACATGAAGCAGGGGACAAAATCATTCACACTGTAGTCGTTGTGGCTTCCTCGAATGGTATCAGCAATCTGCAGACATTGCACATCATCTACAGATCGGTGACCTGGAAATGACAGTTCTGCATGAAGCTGCCAGAATGCGTAACAAGCAGGTCAGAGACCTCCAAACTCTGTTGGTACAGCCGATCCAACATGTGGAGGGATGAGTTCCACTGTGTCGGCACATCACAGATCAGCCAGTATTCTTGCAGTCCACATTGCTGTTGTATCTTGCGGAAGCTATTCCATACCACATATGAGGGTCTGAAGTGGGTACATAGTTCCCTGTCAACTTCAGGAGATCCTTCAGTCCTGGTAAGGATTGGATGAACCGATGTACAATAAGGTTCAGCACATGAGCTATGCATGTTTTTTGCCACTACAGTGGCCACCTGCAGATGCCTCCATGACCCGAAGAAGTTTCTGCCCAGTGTCACTGCATTTATCCAGGCTGTGCAGGTGAAGGATAATGGGCACACGTCTGCAGGTATGCGTGCAAATGGCGCACAGATGGCACTTTCCATCTCAGTTGTGCACAAGCCATCATGTTCCTACATGACTTTAACTCCACTAACTAGAATGGAAGGGACTGTAAGGTAATAAACCTAGCCAGGTGTGCATCTAGTTTTTGTGCCATCAGGTGGTTGTTGGAATAGTACTGACTCCTGGTGATGGCTTCAGACAGCTACTGCTGTTCAACAGTGGCGGTGTTTACTCATTGTGGAAACAGAGGAAATAGAGGTAGATGTGAGGGATCCACTGCTTGCAACTGAGGCTGCAGGATCCTGTCTTGCAAAGATTGGCTGCACGGTGGTAGCTGTTTGTTGTTTCCGTTAAGAAATGGAGTGGGGGTCCCGGTTCTTCTAGGCAGTGGGGTTGTGTCTTTCCATATACTAACGGATAGAAGTGGTGCCTGGGTTTGAACCTAAACTTTATGGTCACAATTGCTGCAGACGGCTGCATGGTCTTTGCCACCACAGACATGGAAGAGCTGCCAGACCACACTGATCACAGTGGGCAATTGTTCAAAGCAGCACACTGCTCGGCTGTTGTGGAGTCCCGCTGCTCCCTGTCTTCCACTTGAACCACCTTGTGTGCCACCTTGGCTGTTGAAACTGGCCACATCCTAAAAAGTGCCAGATTTTTTAGAACACTTGGACAGAATGGTGTTTTTAGTAAAATTTTAGAGGGAGCAGAAGACATTTTTCAGATGGGGGATAATGCCATTACTGATGCCTTACTAGGCAACATATGTAACCTAGGGGGGAAGGAAGGGGGTCCACTGGTAGTGGAAGGGGGTTGAATAGTTTTTTATACATTGAATAGGTTTGATGGGGACTTGAATGTGTTTGATACAATTTGTGTCAATTGTTTTTTTTTTTTTTATAGTAAGGCAGGCACTCCAATGAGCAGGAACACTGAGTTCACTTCACCCACGGCACCCAGAGATTGGTTTCACTGGATACTAGCTTAACAGCACCCCCACACTGAGATACCAATGGGCTCACTTCACCCACAGCACCCACAGACTGGTTTAAAAGGAAACTGGCTTTACAGCACACACACACTGGGATACCAATGCTCTCACTTTACTCACAGCACCAACAAACTGGTTTGAATGGGCACTGGCTTTACAGCACCCAAACACTGGAATACCAACGGGTTAATTTCACCCAAAGCACCCACAGACTGATTTCAATGGACAATGATTTCACAGCACCCACACACTGGGATACCAATGGGTTAACCACCCACAGTGGGTTCACTGAACACTGACCACTTCTCCACACACTGGAAAAACTTCACCAACAGCAGCCACCCACAATGGACTTTTCTATCCTCCCCTCTCCCTATCTCTCTCTACTTCTTTCCAGGTCTTACACTAAATGCCTTCTGCAATCCTTCTGACGCCTGAACACACAGCCGACTCCCCGCCTCTAGGAAGTGGATCACACTATAGAGAGTGACAAGGGTATGGTGACATCAGAGTGGGGTTTGCAGATGATTGGACAGCTGCAAGGAATTATGAATAATCTCTTGTTCCCGCTAAGCGACAGTACTGTAACTAAACATGTGCATCTGCCATAGCACGGAATTTGCTTCACAAAATTAATAGCGAATTAACAGCAAGATTTGCTGGATTCGCTTTGCTGATCTCTAATTTATTTATTATTATTATTATTATTATTATTATTATTATTATTATTATTATTATTATTATAATAATATTATTATTATTCCCCCCCTAAAAGGGGTTGTTTAATATAGAAAGCCTATTTTGATATTAACCTCTTAAGGACATATGACGTACCGGTACGTCATATGTCCTCATTAGCGGCGGCCCCGCTTTGAAGTGCCGCGGTCCCGGGTGCTGCGTGTAGCCCGGGACCGCCGCTATTAGTAAACAAATAAATAAATAAATAAACATGTTTGGTATTGCCGCGTGCGTAATCGCCTGAACTATTAATTAATCACATTCCTGATCTCGCAAGGTAAACGGTGTCAGCGAAAAAGAAATCCCAAATTGCAAAATTGCGCATTTTTGGTCACATCAAATCCAGAAAAAATGTAATAAAAAGCGATCAAAAAGTCGTATATGCGCAATCAAGGTACCGATAGAAAGAACACATCATTGCGCAAGAAATGACACCTGACACAGCTCCATAAACCAAAGGATAAAAGCGTTATAAGCATGGGAATGGAGCGATTTTAAGGAACGTATATTTGTTAACAATGGTTTGAAATTTTTATAGGCCATCAGATACAATATAAGTTATACATATTATATATCGTTTTAATCATAACGACTTGAGGAACATGCATAACAAGTCAGTTTTACCCCAGGGTGAATGGCGTAAAAACACAGTTCCCCCAAATAAAATAAATGCATTTTTTTTTTTTAATTTCACCACACTTTGAATTTTTTTCTGGTTTCGTAGTGTACTTAATGCAAAAATTCTGTCTGTCATTGCAAAGTACAATTAGTGACGCAAAAAATAAGGGCTCATATGGGTTTCTAGTTGGAAAAATGCAAGTGCTATGGCCTTTTAAACACAAGGAGGAAAAAACGAAAATGGGCCCCGTCCTTAAGGGGTTAAGTACCCTTATAAAAAGCCTATGATAGTAAAGGAGGGTAGTTGAACTGCAGTTATGTGGCATCACAAATGCACATTGAACTGGGCTAATTTTTTCTAGCCAATTTGCCTCTCACAGATAGGTGTGAGATGCAAAGTGGCTAAGCCACCAATATTAGCCTGGAAAACTCTAAAAGGGGTTAAACTTCCATGTGGAGCAGTTGCTTAGTACTACAAGTCCCAGAATGCATTGCTTTTCCTCAGCAGTTCATCGCAGTCCTCCACCCTGCCTACTCCCCTCCCAATTCTGTCACAGAACATCTAGGCTATTACAGTTACTGAATTATTTAATTGCAGTATGTTATCATTTGCAGCACTTCGTCATTTCATTGTGGTACTGCCCACACAGTACATTGTATTCTCTACCTGTATTGCTAATATTGTAACAAAGTAAAGAATGTTTTAAATTTGATTTGGTCATTGACACTTTTCTTCTTATCTCCATACACATATTATGATCAACCATTTTTTGTCTTTGACAATGGCTTTATCTGATATTATCTTACACTTTATATACTTTTTATGCTCTGACTTTGTGTGGGTGGGATTGGCAGTACCAGCTCTAATTCTTGTTTTCGTTTACCATTATTTGCATTACTGCATCAATTCATTGCAGTACTGCATCATTTTTGTGAAGATGCTGCAGCATTTCAACAGTACTGTAATGAAACTCTGTATGTGAACATAGCCCTAATTTCACTGGAGATCATTGCTTAATCGGTGAATTTGTAACATCTGTTTATTTCATTTCCTGTATGCTCAAATGTAAACTGGAGGGGCTAGTCAGAGATATTAAATTTGAGGAGTGGGACGCAACACCCAGCCAAGCCTCCTTTGACTTCAGAGAAAATTCCGTAGTCCTTTTACAAAAAGGGGAGGGTGTCTGATGCACCAGGAAACCTCAGAAAGTGATGGAAACACAATGGAAATGGAACTGGCACAGAAGGGGAAGAAAAGATGTATTTAAGATATTAAGGTCCCTGAATTATGTCATTTTTACAGACTAACAATATTGTGCACCCAAGATAAAGTTCAGTTTAAAGTGAGCAAAAGGGTTAGGGTTATTTTTTTTTTTTTGTTACAAGTTCTAAAATTTATAGGTATTTCTCTTTGTCTATTGTCAAGTTTTAGATAAACAGATTAATGTATTTTTCTATTCCTCTCCTTAAATATATTTAAATATCATTGTTCTATTTCACAATGATATAAAATGTAGATCACAGTAAAAAGAAAAATGTCTTGCTAGGACATGGTTGGTGATCCTTTTGTGAAAAGATGTAATGCGGATAGATATAAGGACTGCATAGCAGGCTTACCTGTCCTAAGCTACTATGAATCTAATGTTTTCATCAATTTTCTCTAATGATCCTATCTCAGTTTTAAAATCCATGAGCAGAACTCAGTGGCCATTGCCTCCCACTAAGCCACTATATAACAAGTTTAATAGCTCGGCACTGCACAGTTATTACTAATGTATTTCACTCTTGGCTGACACGGCTGTTCAAGTTAGCCACCGATAAGATAAAAGAAAAATAATACACTTTTTAAATAAAATGTTTGCATGTAGTGTAACACATCTGAAAATATCTTCCCTACTGCAGTGATATTATATTCTTCTGCAATATTGTTATATATCTGATAGAAAAACTATATAATATGCTCTATTATAATATGATTTTATACAAGACATAGCATAATAAAATATGATATGCCATACTGCACAGTGAATGTGTATATTTCAATACTTGCTTTAAATAAGAAGCAATAACAAATTAAAATAATCCAGAATTTCAAAATAATCCAAATAATATTCTATAATCTGTCAGCTCTCAGATCATTTAATATTTAATATAATTTGGTATAACGCAATACTATACAATAAATTACAATAATAATCTAATAAAGTCTCATTTAATACAAAACAATAATACTATAATATGATGCTTAAAACAATAATATGATAAAGGTATTGATCGTTTATATTAATTAGGTTTTACTAGGTCTATAAATGTGAGACCAGCTTATTCTTATTATATATATTATATATATTTATATATATATATATATATATATATATAAAATTTTTTTTTTTTTTTTTTTTTTTTTAGTTTGGTAGCCCATTCCCTGTTCTTGATTATAAGGGGAAAATATTTAGAAATATAAAATTTTTTGAATTGATTTTATTGAGCTCTTCAAAGCACAGTAAATAGTAGAAAAAAATGTGCTCAATTCTCATAATCCCTGCTCCACATTATTAACATACTTTACATGGTTGGCCGAGCTGAACATGGATGTTAATGGGAGAATTTGTCATTTTAATTGTCAACCAAACACCTGTTTAATATTGTTTATGGCCACCTATGAAATAAAGCTGAAAAAATTAGACTTAATAAAAGCAAAATTGGGCTTTTATGCAGCTAGAATCTGTTTCTTACCCATAGATTCCTATGAAGACTAGTAGAATGAAAATATTTAGGACCCAAAAATGTAAGTTTACAGTGGTTGTCACTGTTAAGGATATAGGAAACCAAATTCTCCACTCCACACAGGTTTTAAGGCACAGGTGCTGGGGTCATTCACTAGCCCTCTAGAGCAGTGTTTAGCCTGCCCACCAGCTAAGATGCTCATGCCTATTTATGCATATGCATAAGCAGCAGGCAGGAATATGTATGAATATGTTAGGGCATCTGTGGGCAGTATGTGTGGGCATCTGAGCTGGCAGTGGGGCTGAACAGTGCTATGTGGGGCAAGGGAACACACTGAGTGCTCCTACCAAGGTAATTTGCATAGGAATTAGCATAGCATGGACAATCACATGACCATGATGTTACTGGAGGAGGTGGCACCATCAGCTCCACTCTGTACTTACTGCAACAGTACAGAGCACAGAAGGGTGTCCCGTAGAAGTGGGAGGTGCAGTTCAGAGAATGAAATGCTCAGATCAGTGATGCAAAAACACCACAATATAAAATGACACAGAAAAATAAATTTCAACACTTTCGGCAGGCAAAGTGCAGAAAGTAAGATAGAGCCTTAGAACTGTTAACATGATTATTATATAACTTTGGATGATGGCTGTCTAAGCTAAAAAAAAAGTTAGGCTTGGTGTAACCTTTAAGAACCAGAGTCAGTTTTTTTTTTTTTTTTTTTTCTCAAATCTGACATGTCTCACCTGGTGCTTAAACATATCTAATTAATTGTGAGACTGTTTTAGTGACATTTTGTACCTGGTAAGTGGTAAACTTTCCACAATATTTTTATGATTTTCTTGTGAAAAATGCTTACATTTCATAAAAAAAATTGCAAAAATAACATTTTTCTAACTTAAAAGTTTCTGTGTTTACCTTGCGGCTTATATGATGTAAAATTTTTATTGCCAGCATCATTATTCATGTGGTGATACCAAATATATGTACTTTTTTTTTCTAGATGCATTTGCATTGGGGACATAAGGATACTGTATTTAACTTTATTTATTTTTGTGTGTGCGTGTTTTTTTTTTTAACCTGTTATGTTATGTTATTGTCCCACTAGGGGTCTTCACTGTCTCACTGTAGATAATACACTGTAGTGCTGCTCTGCTCTGCACTGCAGTGTGTTACCCATGTCAAACTACTCTACTGCAGTAAAGTGTATTTCCCATGTCAAACTACTGTATTCTGCAAAGCTGATCAGACCCATCAACTTCTGTAGATATATAGTTGAAAAAGGACACATGTCCATCATCAAGTTCAGCCAAAGAAGGGATGGATGAAGGGAAGGGGGATGGATGATGGATGCATTCTATACATATGCATTCATTTGATGTCCTTCATAACTTTCACTATGACCTGGCGTAGGCTGTTCCACAGATTCTCTGTTTTCATGGGAGACTGAACATTTTTTTTTCTTCTCCAGGAGTTGGTAGTGCCCCATTATCTCAACTGTATGTCTGTGTGTTGGGGGATAATCTGGAACATCTTTTCACCATAAATCTTCTAGGGGCAATATATATATTTAAATAAATTAAGCATATCTTCCCTAAAATGTCTCTTCTCAAGACTAAACAAATTTATTTAGTTACAAACTAAACATTCTAAGCCCATACATCTTAATTTACCTATCAGACGACCATGAGGGACAGTGTCAAATATTTTTCCAAAATCCAGGTACACTGTATTGTCAGCCATCTTCCTATTTATGCAAAAGAGGAGCCCATGGAGCCTCATTGAAGAGTCTCAAAACACAGGACTAGCCAGATATCCAGAGGCTCTACTAGGCATTGCTCCCACCTTGCCAGAATCCTGTTCCACACTGATGAGGGGCAACACCCTGAAACAGCTGTATATGGATGGTTACCTAGCCTTGGTTTATCCCTTGTCATGACTTATAGGGCCACTTAATATGGTGGTTTTGGTGGTTTCCTAACAGGAGCTGCCCCTTGGCTGGGTCCTTCCTGGAGGGATATCTGGCTAGTCCTGTGTTTTGAGACTCTTCAATAAGGTTCCATGGGCTCCTCTTTTGCATATTCATGTTTCCCAGGGGGCAATGCACCTAGGACTTCACTGCATTGAGCACTTTCACTAGAGGCCGACAGTGTTGTCGTTTGGCTGGTCTCCCTGAGATCAGCAATATATTTCTCTTATGGCTCTACTAGCATTGCTCCCACCTGGCCAGAATCCTGCTCCACACTGATGAGGGGCAACATCCCAAAACAGCTGTATGTGGATGGTTACCTAGCCTTGGTTTATCCCTTGTCATTACATTGACTTATAGGGCCACTTAATATAGTGATTTTGGTGGTTTCCTAACAGAAGCTTCCCTTTGGCTGTGTCTTTCTCAGAGGGATATCTGGCTAGTCCTGTGTTTTGAGATTCCTCAATGAGGCTCCATGGGCTCCTCTTTTGCATATTCATGTTTCCCAGGGGGCAATGCACCTAGGACTTCGCTGCATTGAACACTTTCACTAGAAGCCGACAGTGTTGTCGTTTGGCTGGTTCTCCCTGAGATCAGCCAATATATTTCTCCTATGGCTCTACTAGGCATTGCTCCCACCTAGCCAGAATCCTGCTCCACACTGATGAGGGGCAACATCCCAAAACAGCTGTTATGTGGATGGTTACCTAGCCTTGGTTTATCCCTCTGTCATTACATTGAACTTATAGGGCCACGTAATATAGTGATTTTTGGTGGTTTCCTAACAGAAGCTTCCCTTTGGCTGTGTCTTTCTCAGAGGGATATCTGGCTAGGTCCTGTGTTTGAGATCTTCAATGAGGCTCCATGGGCTCCTCTTTTGCATATTCGTGTTTCCCAGGGGGCAATGCACCTAGGACTTCGCTGCATTGAACACTTTCACTAGAAGCCGACAGTGTTGTCGTTTGGCTGGTCTCCCTGAGATCAGCAATATATTCTCCTATGGCTCTACTAGGCATTGCTCCCCACCTAGCCAGAATCCTGCTCCACACAGATGAGGGGAACACCCCGAAACAGCTGTATGTGGATGGTTACCTAGCCTTGGTTTATCCCTTGTCATTACATTGACTTATAGGGCCACTTAATATGGTGGTTTTGGTGGTTTCCTAACAGGAGCTGCCCCTTGGCTGAGTCCTTCCCAGAGGGATATCTGGCTAGTCCTGTGTTTTTGAGATTCTTCAATGAGGCTCCATGGGCTCCTTCTTTGCATATTCGTGTTTCCCAGGAAGCAATGCACCTAGGACTTCACTGCATTGAGCGCTTCCACTAGCAGCCAGCAGTGTTGTCGTTTGGCTAGTCTCCCTGAGTTCAGTAATCTGTTTCTCTTAATCCTCCTATTTAGGCTTTTTCCCACCTCTTCAAAGAAACATATTAAGTTGGTTTGACAACTTCTGTCCTTAGTAAAACCAGGCTGGCTATCTCTTATATATATCCCTCTACATATTCCCTGTTTATACTCATAGCTACCTATGCTGTGACTGTGATTGTGATTGCTTCTCAGAACCCCGATGCGGAACAGATTAAGAATTCTCCTTCAATTCTCCCTATAGATTCTGTTGTCGCACATCTATAGGGTTAACTGCCAGGGCCCTGAGCTACGGATTGGTTTCATTTTAGGACTGCTGGCATGTCCATCTGCAGAAACAGGCATAAAAATTGATGTGTTGGCTTATTGTTATGTGGGGAAGAGTAAGCATCCCGGAGATGTCCTTAAACAATTTTTTTAAATTTTCAGCGCATACAACCCATGTATGCTTAATAACACAGTTCCAAATTGAATGCGGTAAAGAACATGTGCTGTGTTGCAATAATAAAGCTATTTATAGCATGTATTTGACCATGTTTTCATTCGATATCATATGTTTCTTAACAGTGAAAAAGCAACATACACAGCACGGTTTACTGCACAGCACTGAATCCTTTTTAGGATAACAAGTGGCATAATCTTTTATAATTTACTTTTATTGTAGTCTGCAACACTTTGTATGCAACTTTTTTCCTATTAGTATTCTTTGTGTCGTTTTTGATATTTTTTTAATGTATCCTCGTGCAACTTTTAGACAATTGCTTTATTCCATTGTTCCTGAGCTTTGTATCATTGATCCCCAGTACTGCAATGCAAAAGCTTCTGATCAAATAAGGACGCTGATATTAAATTATAGCGTTTCTACACCCAATCGTAAAGGCTTTTGTCACTGCATGGATTTGGCAGCAGGACAATCTTTATCTGCCAGGCAGTCTCTGACATTCTGCTGTGTGAAGGGCGCTTATTATAATACAGCACGTTTTCAGGAAATTCAATTGATTTATAGGAACAAGACAGAAGACAGATGACTTGCCTAATCCATCTCATTTCATAAAAAAACAAGATAGTACTCAGTAACATTATGTTTGTACTGGCTAGTGAAACATACGGATATGAATTGTGAATCTAGCCCTAAAGTAGTTTATCCAATTTCTGCAGTTGATTTACTAGTTCACGCATGCCATCCTGCAAATTTTAAAGGCATATTTGTATTTTTATTAACTTTTTCAAAGGTTATTCCTATCTTAAGTATTTGAGAGGCGAGGCCTCTCTTGTAAGTATTATGCATTTCTTCAAATCCCTGTTAAGCAGGCAAGGACATAGTTCTTTTGGTCAGTTTTTTTTTTTTTTTTTTTTTAGTCTTACAGTTTTAGTTACAGATGCAGTAGAGATAAATTTGTAGTTTTACCATTTCTTTTCTGCACTATGATATTTTAGGCCTTATTCACAAGTCCGGCAAAGTTTTCTGCAATTGCAGATCTGCAATCATGGATCAACCTATTGCCCATTGATTTCTATTGTGCTATTCCCACATTCTTCTGGACCTGTAATCCATTCAGTGATTAAAATAGGACAAGTCCTAGTGTGGATTGTGATTGCCTTACGGATTATCAATAGAAGTCTATGGGATCCGTGTTTTCTGCTAATGTCACAGATGTCACATTCGTGATGTCCATTAAAAACGCTGATCAAATCTAAGCAAACTAGTTATTATTATTATTTTTTTTTTACCAGTTCAACATTTTTGTGATGCGGATATACAGTAGATTCACTACATATTTAATTACAAACCAAATTTTACGGATCACAAAGCAAAAGAGTAAAAAGAGTGGAGCTTTATGTGGACCTGAAGAATCACTGAACGCTGTGAATGAGGCCTTAATGTAAACAATTGGACTTCCAGGGGGATTTTTTGTTGTTACAATCTTTTATATGCTTGGATTGCATTACAGTCATGGGTTAACTTGTACACGCAAATGCCATACATTGTACATAATATGGCCTACAGAGACCTGTCATATCACTTCTGTGAATAAACTGATCTGGCATTGCATGAGCATTGTAGAGGATATGGTCACATGACAAGGCTCTATTTGGGTCATGCTGTTATAATGTTTAGCTTTGGCCATGTTTAAAGGGATATTACCCCCAAAATTATTTTTGCATTAATATGTTGCCCACCCGTAGCTTTCCATCTTTCCAATATAAACTTATTATTGATTCTGCACAGTTTTGCTGCTATCTAGATGCATTCACCCCCCCACCAAATGCAGAGAATGATCAGTTCTCAGTCCAACCCCTGACACACTCCCTGCTTCTGGCTCCCACCCTCCGAGACGGCATCACGTGTCCTCAGTCTCTTCAATGGGCCGGGTTAGCGCTTCTACCCCAGTCCACTGAAGAGAGGGAGGATAGTGAGACAGTCACAGCTGCTGCTGCTGTTCACTGTCTGCCTCACTAACAGCACCCAGAGCTCACCCGCCCCGCCACCCTGTATCCCCCACCCCCCGCAGCTCACCCGTTGGCCTATGAGTGCAGCCTCCCCTCCCCACCCCCCAAAGCGATCTCCCGGTGACCCCCTGTCCCCCTCCCTACAGCCCGATCTCCAGGTGCCCTCCCAGTATAGCCCGCAGCCACCCTCCATCATCGATCCCTCCCCCTGGTCTCACCCGGCAGAAGCTGTGCTTTCCCAGTTCTTGCAGAACTACAGCTCCCAGCATGCTCAGCCTTCTCTCCGTGCATGCAGGGAGTTGTAGTTCTGCCCGAGCCGGGAGAGCGGGCCTGTAAGTGCATGTGATCCCAACCTTGTAATGCCGCCTGCCGACTGCCCCCACCGTGTAATGCCGCCTGCCCCAACCATGTAACCCGGTCGGCCGCATCAACCCCCCGCCGAATCTCACCCGGCCGCCCGCATCGCCACCCCCGCACCAGTGTCTCACCCTGGCCGCATCCGTAACCCCCGGCCGCATCCTCACCCGGCCACTGATCTCACCCGGTTGCTAATGAGGGCGGCCGGGGTGAGATGCCAGTGCAGGGGTGGCGATGCGGGCGGCCGGGGTGAGACACTGGTGCGGGGGTGGCGATGCGGGCGGTCGGGTGAGACGCCAGTGTGGGGGTGGCAATACGGGCAGCCGGGTGAGATGGGTGAGATTCGGCGGGGGTTTGATGCGGCCGGCCGGGTTACATGGTTGGGGCAGGCGGCATTGTTGGGATCACATGCACTTACAGGCCCGCTCTCCCGGCTCGGGCAGAACTACAAGTCCCTGCATGCACGGAGAGAAGGCTGAGCATGCTGGGAGCTGTAGTTCTGCAAGAACTGGGAAAGCCACAGCTTTTGCCGGGTGAGACACAGGGGGGAGGGATCGGTGATGGAGGGTGGCTGTGGGCTATACTGGGGGGGCACCTGGAGATCGGGCTGTAGGGAGGGGGACGGGGGTCACTGGGAGATCGCTTTCGGGGGTGGGGAGGGGGGGCAGCCCTCACAGGCCAATGGGTGAGCTGTGGGGGTGGGGGGATACAGGCTGCGGGGCGGGTAAGCTCTGGGTGCTCTTAGTGAGGCAGACAGTGAACAGCAGCATCAGCAGGGGTTGTCCAATTTAAAACTTTTTTCTTCCTTTCTGTTTCTTTCCCAAAGTTATACAAACCACCCATGTGCTTTCAGTTCCAGTCTGGTCATTTTCCCTTACTTTGACCACCTCTACAGCTGCACTGGAAGCTGTAGTTCTAAAAATTTCTTTAACTGTTGTCACAATACATGTCACTGTCCTCCATTTTGTGCCAATACATCACAGAAGGTGTCATAGCACTGGGTGGTCCTGGCAGTGAGAGAGTCCTATTAGTTTGTTACATTCAGTGTCACATGTTCCTTTTTAGCCACTGACAGTGCTCTTCGGGACCTTCATCACATGGTCCCTCAGAGCCAATAGAATCACAGAAATTGACCCTGCTGCCTAATAGTGCAGTGTTCTCTGTGGAGAAGAAATGGACTACCTGTGCTCCATGGAAGGAGAGAACAGTGAACACTACTCCCCAAATAATCTCCCCCCAGCTGGTATATACATGCAGGGACATCACTGGATCTCACTGGAAGTCAGCTCTTTTCCATAGATACTGTATATATACAATGCAGAAGAGCTGACTGCCTGTGCTGGCGACTTCTATCATGTTACAGCAGAGGCAGACGCATCTGGGAGATGGTGAGGAATCATATGGGGAAATGATGGCTGGGTGGGGTTTTTGTGGTTCTTACTTTAGATTGGCTAGTGGTCAATGGGGGGAGGGAATGTGGGAGGAGTTACAAGAAGTAGGCTGGTGGAAGGGGGTGGCTCTTGCACACAGAGAATGCTGGTCTTTGTAGTTTACCAGGTCCCTTGCTAAAATGATCCAAACCATGAAGGAAAGAAAAGATGGGTTAAAAGAAAAGCATCCACAGTGGCCCCAAAACGTAGCGGATCACAGCAGAAATTGCTAGGGGAACTTGGGTTAAGCTAGAACTACGACCCAATATATATATATTTTTTATTTTGCTTAGAGTTGAACATCCTCTTTAAAGGGCTTGTCTGGAGGCCAATTTTGATATGCAAATATGGCCATGTTCACGAGTCAAGTTGTTTTTTATTTATATATTTATTTTTAAATATTGCACACAGTTCACTGTTAAGGCCAATATTACATAGACACAAACAGTAGTTCAAATTAAAGCATGACTGAAAATAAGTTAGTGAAAGCAAGGTTTAATTAAGATATACAATAGCTTTCAGTAAATTAAGGCACCATACATGATAAAAACAGCTGGGACTTACCCTTGAGTATTACATAAAGCTAATTCAATCTAATTCTTATGCAAACATTTAATGTCTTTATTGGTTTCACTAAGTACCAAAAACAACTCACAAAGCATTGAAAGTGTAGCAACAGGGCCCCATTAATGGAATTAAAGACCTGTTTAAGGTTAAACACATTACATTAGACGCAATACTGTTCCTGGGTTAAAGATGCATTCTCTTGAAGCTAGTTATTAAGTCATTTCCATTCAGTCCAGTTCAATGTGAAATTAACACGCAGTCATTGGAAATGTCCCTTCACTGTTTACATGCCACTAATCAGTTTGAGGTAATTTCTTTGTAGAATGTGTCATTTAAGCATTTTACTATATCAGCGACACTATCAATATACGTACCTGAAGGATTTAACAATAGTGTCACATTCTTATTATTAGGTGTATAAAATGTATTTTAATCCCTTATTGTAAGTAAAACCCTAAAACCAAGGGCGCTCTTAAAAAATAATAATAATAATAGTTTAAAAAATAGGTAGGTGAAGCTCAGCTCCCTTTAACATCAGACAATTTTGGACACAATGAGGACGGTGAGTGTGGAAGAGCTGTAACAGTGGTGGCTTCCAAGAGTGCTTGTACCCAGCTTGATTAGTCTGTCAGGGACCGTCAGGAGTAGAAGGAGAAAAAGTTTTATTAAGTTACCCGGCTACCATAACACACTACTCACGGGACCATTAAGTTACTTCTGGTATTCTGCAGGCTGATGGCCATTGGGACACTTTCATGATGGTAATTTTCTCATTATCTTTTTAGTATACATATATTGCAACACGTGCCTATTGTATCATATGCCCTTGAGAAAGCTATGGGGACATAGAGGAACGCGTGGGATTGGTCTGTATGCACCAGATGGGGTTGGCTCACTTGTTTCCACTTACTACAAAGATTTGTGATTTATTATCTTGTTCAATACATTTGTTTTGTTGATTATTTTGGATTATTATTGTGTGATTATTGGTTTGGATTTAGTTGTCATTTGTTTGTACTTTACTTGTATTATCTTGTTTAAGGGTCCATTTACACAGAAAGATTATCTGACAGATTATCTGCCAAAGATTTGAAGCCAAAGCCAGAAATGGATTTGAAAAGAGGAGAAATCTCAGGCTTTCCTTTATGACCTGATCTCTGTTTATAGTCTGCTTCTGGCTTTGGCTTCAAATCTTTGGCAGATAATCTGTCAGATAATCTTTCTGTGTAAATGGACCCTAAGTTAAGGCCCTATTCCATGGGCTGACAGTGAGGAGCAAACAAACGCTCCTGTCAGCGCTCCTTTGTTACTTTGTTCCCCGCTCTCTGCCATCACAACTACACGTGGCCGCAGCAAGCTATTAAGTGCAGGAGAGGCCGTGGGGAGCTTCGGGGGGGGCTGCCCGGTTGATCGCTAGATTGTGGCAGCCCATAGAGGATAGTGGTGGTCTGCTGCCGCCGCTCCTATTCCGCAAAGCGACAGCAGCAGATCGCTGCTATCACAGTCGTTTGTTGTTTTTCAACATGTGTGAAAAAAAAGGACACAACGATCAGCCGACATGAACGATGTCGGCTGATCGTTGCCTTCTATTCCATGGGACGATTATCGCCCATAATAGACAATATCGGCCGATAATTGCTCAGTGGTATAGGGCCTATAGCTTACTCCTTTCATTGTTGTTTATCTGGTGTATGGTAGTGGTCCATTTATCATAGGCACCCACCAGCATGTACTGTATATGGACCATTTTTGGTCACTTTTTTAAGTGTTCTTTACTGTTTGTAGCGCATGGTCGCTTTTGTCTTTTTGGTATGAAAAAGTTTTGTTAAGGATAACGGTTTTTAAAAGTTTAGATACCTTCTTCATCAGATCAGGAGACCATTGAAAAACATTCCTGTGTTAAAGAGAAATAAAAATAAAGCAAAGTGTTTAAGTTTTTCACATAATCGAACTGCTGGGATGCCCCCTGACTTAACAGATACAAAGTAAAAGGAAGCTATCTATATGTGATAGGGGATATGGTAAGAGATTATATAAGGAGTGTGTGTTTGGAGTGTGCGTGTTTGTGTGTGTGTGTGTGTGTGTGTTGGGGGGGGGGGGTGGGTAACAAAGTCCCTGTATAGCTACAACAATGTAAAGTCTGAAATGAGTTTACAGTGATAGATACCCTTCTGTACAATGTTTTTATCTGAAATCATATCAATACATATACCAAACCTTTCCCAATGGAGCCATTAATATATATGTTTTCTAATCTTGAGATGTATCAAATAGAATGAACACTACTATCAACACTAAATCCTCTTTTTAAGATTTCATTGATCCTTGCCTCTAAACAAGATTATCAGAATGGTCCTACATTGAGATAATGTCAAGGGGATTTGGATTAATCCCAACTATTCATTTTAGATTACATCTAAAGGTTCTTTTGGGTCTTATTTCAAAAGATATTGATAATATCATATCAACCAATGTCACATTTAATTAAAAAAGTAATCACTTTTGTTATTGCTTGGAGTTAAAATAAAATACAATCATGCATTTAATTTCTGAAGCTGATATATGTCAAGTAACAAATAATTGTTATTCCCTGTATACAGTGGAAGATATGAACTTCCATTTAAACCAGGTAATGAAAAATATTGCAATATATGTACAGAGGATTCGCCAAGATGAAAAGATGTCTACTGAATCCCTTATTTATTGTCACATTTCAGCCAGAATGAAGATAAATGAGGACAATAGTCAAATGATAGTCAACCTTTATGAGGATGACATATCAGAATTTCACCGCCGATTAGAGAAAATATTTGATTCATGATTAATTGAGCCTTCTAAACTATGAGAGGAACATATGCCAAACTAAGAAACTATAAGGATCTAGACATGGCTGTATATTTTACTCATAGTTGTCAATGTAAAACTACTGCAAACTTTATTCAGCCCTAGGCATTGATAACCTCAAGCTTTTCCCCACCATTAACATAACAACAACATTTATATGCTGTAATTAAAGGTACGTCTACATTGTGAGATTGCGCATCAATTTGTAGGGGCACTAGTACAGTGTAAGCACTGAGGGGACACCAGTACTGTGAGGAAGCACCACAATTATGGGGTGGGGAAAGGACACTACAGTGGTCCAAGTGGAGAAGGAGTAGGAGGTTGAGGTGGCATTGACGGTGTAGGTGGCAGCGGAAGAGGAAAATGAGGAGGTAGCCAACACTGTGGATAAGAGATTCGTATTTTGTCTTCTCAATCAAGCATCAGGACCAATACATCCTGTGGTATTCATGCCTGGTTAATTTGTTGGAACATCAGCTTGTCAGCATTGGCTATTAATGGGTGGAGATGCTTGTCAGTGATGATACCTCAGCGTAGATAAACACCCATTCAGAGTGCACACTTGCTTCAGGGCAAGCCAGCAACTCCAAAGCATAGACAGCAAGCTCTAGCCAGGTGTCCAATTTAGAAACCTTGAAATTTGAGTGGAGATGACTCATCAATCAGTACCAGGAGATATGTGAACACATACTCATCCACCATGTAGCTAAAATTCTGTCTCCTGCTAGTACATGTCATGTCAAAGGGTGGTAGTTGATGTTTTGGAGTACTGAGGAAGGTGTTTCACATAGTGTTGCTTGTCCCTCCTCCTTAGCCTTGTGCTCCGATGGTGCCTTCTTTGTCAGGTGGGAACTACCAGCTTGCGCTGGTATTCCTGCAATGTTGTTCCTGTAGTGGGGGATCCAGCAGGATGGCCACCCAGTAATCAGCACTAGTGAGAATCCTGGCAACTTAGTGATCATTTCACAGGCACTGCAGCATTCAATTACTCATGTAAACTAGGCTGTACAGAGGCAAGGACAAGCTGTCCTCAGTGGAAAGTGTCTCCTCTAGGTCCTCTGCATCCCCCCTACCACATTATAGTGATGCCCACGAGCTGCTCTGGGTGCCACACTGCTCCTTGTCCTGCTCCAAAACTGTCCCCTGGCTGGACAGTGTTCTGTACGACTGGATGGACAACTGCGAGAATGGGCCTTCTTCCTCCTTCTATGCTTCCTTCTGTACCAACATAATATCATCCATCTTAGCATTGGATGGGGATGGTAGTGATGACAATGGTGTTCTCCAGTGTTGACCGTATTAACAGCACATTCAAAGCACCACAACATGGCACACACGTCAGCATAGTTGAAGTGCCGTTGATCCGCTCTGTGACTAACCCATGCAGTCTGCAGCTGAAACTCGACTATAGCCTACGGTTGTTCGCAGACTCTTTTTAGCATATTTAGGGTGTTTAAGCAAGTTTAAACATGGAGGTTAGGGGGTTTTATTTTGTAAGGCAAAATGAAATGGAACATTTTTGAAGGCTCAGTGATGTAAAAGATATATATGACAAATTTCAAGAAGATTGGATAATATTTAGAGGTTGCACACTTTGATCATTTTTATCAAGTGGTCCTGACGTCCAGATTTTTTTAAAAATTCCAAAGTCTGTGGAATTTACTTAATAAGACGTCATATACGACAATGCTGGATGAAGAAAGTCAACTTCAAGGCTTTCTAGAAGAACAATGAGTAAAAATCATTAACTACATCCAAAATATCATAAAAGATGGAAGTCATCCAAGAGAAGACTACAAAGAGTTATTACAACTATCACTCTGTACCTAAAAGTTTGGCATAAAAATTACTTAAGTTCAAGGATCTCAGGAGATGCGCCAAGCAAGATGGATGGCAAAGGCAATATATGCAATAAAAATTGTCCTCTAAACAGTTGAATGTTCCTAAATGAGAATTGAAAGGAATAAAATAGGTTACACATTTTTTCAGCCTTATATATGTAAGTCAATGGACTCCAAAGAATGATTTGGATATTTTACAGCTTCTGAGCACTTACCCAAATGCAGACGTCAAAAAAGTGTTCTCACAGTTGCTAAGAGACACCTTTGGTATCTGTCAGAAACAAACATAATATATATACTGTGCTACAGTAGCAGTGAGTGAGCCATCAGCAATGACAGGATGTCCCATTTCAGCGCCAATGATCAGCTCCTGACTAATTGTATGCAAACCATGTCTAATTGTCTAGGCCTTTCCTGCTGCCAGTTTGGACCCACATACACTATGAGATCACAGTAATTTTTATTTTTTTTCCCCAATCCACTCATGCACATTATGTTTTTGTATTGATTAAGTTTTACCTGTTGTTGAGAGACCTAAAAAGTAAAAAAATAAATACATAAATAAATAAATAAGTTTATTTTTTTTTTTACCAGTACATTTTGTAGTAAAATTAAAAGTGTCACTACAAAGTACAATTGGTTTAACAAAAAACAGTCATAGAATTTGTAGGTGAAAAATTCAAAGAGTTATTGTGTCTTGGACACAATTGTGTCTTGGGGAGGAAAAAATTTATTGCAAAAATGAAAACTGGCTACATCAATAGGGTTAAGAAAAAAAAAACTTTGTTGTCTTGGGATTGTACATGAGAAGAATGTATCATTGGCATTGATCATAAATTGCTGGTTTTAATAGAAAAGAATTTAAATATCCTTACCATAAAACATCCTTAATATGCCATACTTCTGTTATTTTACAAAAATACATTTGGTGTTTAGTTGTACCTAAGGCATGACCAGGGGTGAGATACAGAATGATGTGTTGTAGAGCTGTACACTTTTTAGGTTTATTGATTAAATCATTTTTAAAGAATATGGTATTTCTTTCCATTGAGAACAACCTGATGTTGAGTTAAAGCCAATACTTCATTGTGTCTGCTAAAAAAAAAAATCAAATTACCCGCTGTGCTAATTACCTGGCATAAGGAATTGCAGATAATATAGCAGCAGCATGTTTCTGAACAGCTATTCGCATAGAAAACAATTTATCATATAATATAGTATACAAAATTCTTCCTTTTGTCTCTTATCTATGGATGAGGATGGGGTGGAGAAACTTGGGTACACACTGCCAAAGCCAGCTAACAGATTTTTTTTTCTCTCTATACCATGACACTTGTGTTTTCTTCTCCTCTTCACCTTTTATTCACACGTTGTAACAGTGCGGCTGTATTTGCGGCTGTAATTGTGCGGCGGTATTTTTGGTGGTTCGTGTGTATGCTTGGAAGTATAGGATATGCGGCTGCACAGTGCACACTATGTCTGAATCTACGGCCCTATTGTAAACGGACCCGTAAAAAATGAACAAGACCATTGTTTGCGGCTGAACATGCGGCCGAGGATTGACAGGCGGTCCGTACGGAGTACTTCAAAAATAGCCGGCAATGATGCCGAATGCCGATGCCTCTAATAGTTAATATATTAAATTACTAAAACACATTTTCTTTGTAATCAAGACACTTTCGTTGGTCAATAATTTATTTCTAACGAATCCATCATTTTGCAATTAAATATACTGTTAAAAAAAATAGATATATAAATAAATGTATATTTATCTATATATTTATTTTTTGACAGTATATTGAATTGCACAATGATGGATTCGTTAGAATTAAATTATTGAACAAAGAAACTGAATTTATTTCCACGAAAATGTGTTTTATTCATTAAATATTAATTAGTACAGGAAGCTCTATAAGCCGGTAATTCATATTCCCGGCAATAGAGCATTCTGTACTAATCATCACTTTACTTTAATTAAAACATCAAATGTTTCTTCTAATTATGTTATGACAATAGCATTATTAGAAGAAACATTTAGAATTATATGTGCGCTCAGCTGATTGGCTGATCGGCTGAGCGCACATATAATGAGCCGGTCCGCAGCACAGTGACTTCATTGTGCTGCGGACCAGCGAAGAGGACACATCGGGGTGAGTATAGAGCTCTCCCCACCCCCTCCCCGGCACTGCACCCCACCCCGCAAGGAAGGGGGGGCACTTAACCCCTTCCTTGCTGGGATGGGTGCAGTCTGACATCAGTCTGGCCCCCCGGGGGTTAAAGGGGATGCGATACATCCTCCCTTAACCCCTTGGGGGTCAGACTGTAAGCAGCGATCTGTAAAGATGCTGCATACTGTAAGGAGCACAACACCGCTCACAATGATGGGTGTTGTGCTCCTGTTTGTGTGTTTTTTGTGTGTTTCTCCCTTTTTGTTTTTCAGATATCGGTATCCTGGGGATTATGTCGGATTCCATGGAATACGTCGATGACCAGCGGTTGTTCTTTGAATTTTTTAATAAAATGGTCAATGAGGGGTGTGGGGGTGTTTTTATTTGAATAAAAAAATATTTTAAACTTGTGTCTTGTCTTTATTTCTTTACTTTATAGACTTAGTAGTGGAAGCCGTCTAATAGACGGAATCCATTACTAAGTTGGGGCCTAGTGTTAGCCGGTATAAAATGGCTAACACTAACCCCCTATTATTACCCCAGTACCCAATGCCACCAGGGGTACTGGGAAGAGCCGGGTGCCAGTGGTCCCGGAGCGTCAAAATTGGCGCTCCTGGACCGGGCGGCAGCAGGCTGGTAAGATTTAGGCTGGGGAGGGCCTAAACCAATGGCTCTTCCCACCCTGGTGTTACCAGGCTGCTGTCGTTTGGTTTTTAACCCGGCTGGTTATAAAAATAGGGGGGACCCTATGCGTTTTTTTTTAAATAAATAAATAATTAAAAAAAAACGCATAGGGTCCCCCCTATTTTTATAACCAGCCGCGTTAAAAACCAAACGACAGCAGCCTGGTAACACCAGGGTGGGAAGAGCCATTGGTTTAGGCCCTCCCCAGCCTAAATCTTACCAGCCTGCTGCCGCCCGGTCCAGGAGCGCCAATATTGACGCTCCGGGACCACTGGCACCCGGCTCTTCCCAGTATTCCTGGTGGCATTGGGTACTGGGGTAATAATGGGGGGTTAGTGTTAGCCATTTTATACCGGCTAACACTAGGCCCCAACTTAGTAATGGATTAGACGGCTTCCACTACTAAGTCTATAAAGTAAAGAAATAAAGACAAGACACAAGTTTAAAATATTTTTTTATTCAAATAAAAACACCCCCACACCCCTCATTGACCATTTTATTAAAAAAATTCAAAGAACAACCGCTGGTCATCGACGTAGTCCATGGAATCCGACGTAATCCCCAGGATACCGATATCTGAAAAACAAAAAGGGAGAAACACACAAAAAACACACAAACAGGAGCACAACACCCATCATTGTGAGCGGTGTTGTGCTCCTTACAGTATGCAGCATCTATACAGATCGCTGCTTACAGTCTGACCCCCAAGGGGTTAAGGGAGGATGTATTGCATCCCCCTTAACCCCCTGGGGGCCAGACTGATGTCAGACTGCACCCATCCCAGCAAGGAAGGGGTTAAGTGCCCCCCCCTTCCTTGCTGGGAGGGGTGCAGTGCCGGGGAGGGGGTGGGGAGAGCTCTATACTCATCATCCGATGTCCCGATGTGTCCTCTTCGCTGGTCCGCAGCACAATGAAGTCACTGTACTGCGGACCGGCTCTTTATATGTGCGCTCAGCCGATCAGCCAATCAGCTGAGCGCACATATAATTCTAAATGTTTCTTCTAATAATGCTATTGTCACATCATAATTAGAAGAAACATTTGATGTTTTCATTAAAGTAAAGTGATGATTAGTACAGAAAGCTCTATTGCCGGCATATGAATTAACGGCTTATAGAGCTTCCTGTACTAATTAATATTTAATTAATAAAACACATTTTCGTGGAAATAAATTCAGTTTCTTTGTTCAATAATTTAATTCTAACGAATCCATCATTGTGCAATTAAATATACTGTCAAAAAATAAATATATATATAAATATACATTTATTTATATATATATTTATTTTAACAGTATATTTAATTGCAAAATGATGCAATCGTTTACATTTAATTATTGAACAATAAAAGGGACTTTATTAGACAGAAAATGTGTTTTATTAATTCAATATATTAACCATGAGAGACATCGGCTATAGTGCAGAGGATCGCAAACCCCGGTAATAGCAATTCATGTAAACTGTTTCCCTGCTTTCCCAGATGCATCCAGATGTGTTTCCATCACTTTCTTAACATTTTATTTCTTATTTTTAGTTGAACCAGATTTCCAAGTAAATGACCGTATGTTTTGAGCCGCATGTCTATTTTTTCCCACGGCCGGAGTTTCACCCGCACATTTACAGCCGCATAAAAAAAACAGCCGCACAGTTACAGCGTGTGAACCCAGCCTCATACTGTACTGTGTTGTGACTTACATCTTCCGTAAGTCAATTCAGGAATACAGACCAGAGTGTGGGTTAAAAAAAATTGCACACTATTAGCCAATTTAAAATCTAGGGGGTAGGAAGAAAAGAAAGAAAACCCAGTTCAGATAACATAATTAATACAGAACACAATAAAGACTTTAAAATGAATATAAATTCTTCACCTCCTAGACCAAACCTCTAAATTAATTCAGACCATTAATCTCTAAATTGATGGAGAACTCACATCAGGCATCATAAATAAATGGATACCTTAGATCAGGCCTTCTAAAATATTGGAGATCTCAGACAAAAACTGTTAAATGAATGGAAACATTCTACCAGATGTGATTCCTGGATCTCGATTGTTCCTATTTGTACAATAATTTCCCCCAAAATCCCATGCATTCCCATGGATTGTTTACATCCCTATTGTGTTGCTTTAGGTTTTGCTGAAGATATAAAAAGTCATAAAGAGTGGTGTAGGCAATGAAAGTGAAAACCATATGACCAAACCATATAACCAATAAGATGAAACCATATTTTCTTCCTCCTCAGGCTACCCCCTAAACACTGGGGAATGCCAGGTCTCCTTATCCTCCTAAAGCCACCCCATTAGCACTCGTAGATGGTCAGACTCAGGTTAAGCACATTGCTCAAGACCACCTTCGTCAACCTGCCAACATGGGGGGGGGGGGTATGCCTCTGTGAAAGAATGTGCATTTTGTATGAGTTTTTTTGCTGCAAAAGAGCCCTAATAGTCCCAGTAGTGTAACTACCATAGTCTAGGTGTTTTAGTGCAGTTCATTTAAGGCTATATTCGGACAAATTCTAATTTTAATTCAGAAAAATTCAGTAAACTTGCTGAAGAAAACTTTTGAAAGTTTGCTCATCTCTAGTTAAAACACTTCCTCATATGGAGTTGGCAGTGCAGTACCATATGATAGGGGATCTTCTTATAGGTTTTTATTAAGGGTAGCTTCACACGTACCGTATCGCTGCGTTTTTAATGGTGCGTTTTTAACGGTGCATCTTTAACACTGCGTTTTTGGTGCGAGTTTTGATTTTCACATGTGAATCATGTGAAAATCAAAACGCACATGTAAAAAATGCAGCAAAAAAGCACCGTTAAAAAAGCACCGTTAAAAAAGCACCGTTAAAAACGCAGCGATACGGTACGTGTGAAGCTACCCTTAAGCCCGGAAAGCTTCAAGTTATACTCCTAATTTGGTTGTTGATCTAACACCTCACTTATATGGATAAATGTTTAGATTTGATGGTTACTCTCTAGGGTCAATGGTATTCCAGAGAAAAAGTATTCTTTCAAATCAACTAGTAACAGAAAGTTATACAGATTTGTAATTACATTGTATTTATAAAAATTCAGGCCTTTCAGTACCTATAAGCTGCTGTCGCCTCTTTCCATGTTGGGAATTGTCCAAAACAGAAGCAAACAACCACTGCAAATCACCAAATCAAACATTTGCTACTCTGCACAGTTTCTGACATGCAGTAATGGTAGCAGGGAGCACTGTGTCAATTTGGAACTACATGGATTCCTGCAGGGAATACAGCAGCTCATATGTACAAAGCTTTGTAGTTTTTAAATAGAGGTAACTTATGAATCTGTATAACTTTCTGGCACTGGTTGATTAGAAAATATTTATTTTCTCCAGAACCAATGTATACAAATACAACTGCTTAAACATAAACATACAACTGAAAATTAAACTTTTTCAGTAATACTGTGTAAAGCCATGAATGAGTAAATCACTATGGTAACAACCATGCTCTGAGAGGGGCACCGAGCCCTGCATCTGCACAGCATTAAGCTGATCTTTTCAATGATTAAGTTTTCTTGTAATCAGTTTCTAAAGTAAATCAGCTTGCCGGCTGGCCAACACATTTGATTTAGTTTGTATAATTGAAGCTTTCAAAATACAAAAGGCATGAGCTTTTTTTTTAATCACAGTTAATTTGTAATGGTGAATAATTTTAGTATCTGTGGAAAAGTAGCAATCACCTAATCAGCCAAAAAAAACATGGAAAATATCTGTGTATAGTAATATAAGTAATGCCACGCTTTGTATATCGTGTTGGTAACCTAATTTTCCTAATATGATTAATCTCTGTAACCTTACAACATATACTGTTTCTAGCACAACATTTTTGGAAACCCCTTTAAAGATACTGCATTTGATCCATGCAAAAGACTCAGTTGCAAGGCTGAAATAATCTCCTCCTTTGTGGGGGTTGTTTTTTATAGTAATATCCTAATTCTAAATTAAAGTAAAGGCCTGGTTGAGCGATCCTATTTTCTTTATGGGCAGGGGAGGGTTTATCTCTCCCAGAACAAAGGGGTCAGGCAGTGATTTTCCATCCCAACCCCTATCTCCATACACATTATCTGTTGGTGGACTGTTGAGAGAGCACAATACACTTTATGCCGCGACTGGCTAGGCCAACTAAATTATATCCCTTTATTATCATTTATAAGAGATAATAGTTTCATGATCATTGGCCAAGGCTTTGCTGTGACCAGTGGCCATTACGTAATTCTCTACAGAACTTTGTGTGATTTTTCCAGTTGTGGCAATAGTTTTTTTTTAATCTTATAAATTCATGTGATAGACAGTACATCACTTGTATAATACTGTTAGTTCTATAGGAACTGTTTGGAGCACTGGTCACACACGTGCACTACTACCCAATTCACAGACAGCACTCTGGGACAGCTTTTCTCTAGATTGGTGGATTTCCTGGCAGGTGGATTCCCAGAAACTCTGCAGTTATGGCAAAAAAAAAACTCTTATGTTGCAGATGCCAATTGCCCCAAGATGGGGCAAATTTGAAAACCTGCACCGATCCAATCAATACAAATGATAGGTGTAACAAACAGGAACATTACAGGATGAAAACACATTACATGAAGGCAGACTGGTACATGGGGGAAGAGGACCCTGGCCGCAAGGGCTTACAATCTACAAAATTGATCATCTAGCTTACAACCTAGGTGTAAAAAGATGACCTGAAAAATCACTGTACTATTTCTTCATAAATTTGTACCCTGGATTCCCCCTAAAACACTTATTTATAAAATGTGATAACTTGACTTTGTACTGTAGCCTACTCTTTTTTTTTTGCTCTCCACTTCACCTGTTCCAGTCCAGTTATGTGCTTCTTATATACAAGTGCCCAACATTTTATACAATTTTTATTTGTGGCCTGCCTGGCACTGATTATCAAAGGTGATTTCACTGTCCACCAGCCTTCCTAAGTACTTTTGAGTGACCGTTTTACCTAGTGTTTTATAATGCAATAAACAATTGTACATTTTTTTTCCTTGGCCCAAGTGCCAACCCTTGAAATTTGCCATTACTCTGAACCAGCTTCTAGCTTCCCCATATGTCTATATAATAATATATTACCATCCTTTGTGTTGAATATTTTGCCTGAGGATAGGTGATACATGCTGGAAGGGGAAAATTAAGGGATCACTTTAAGGGATGTTTTGCAAGTCATACAATGATGACCATTGTTCCTGGCACCTGCCTGTGGCCTTTCCAGTTACTAAGCAACTGGACACTTCCTCATCTGCTGTTCTGACCCTCATCTTCTTCTAAGTTTGTGTTTGCAAAAGAATGTTCAGAACAATGAAGGCTAATTTGAAAAAAATAACATTATTAGTCACAATTGTATTTATTATTTGACATGACTTTAATCTTTAAATGCACTTGAACTCTGTGCATCACATTTGAAAACATATGTTTATAAAGTATTTATTGTCTGATTCATAGTTTTATGGGAATGAATGTGAAGATTTGTTAAGTAAAATAGCATAATTGCTTAATTCTGAAAAGGATTGCACATTGAAAAACTTTCCAGTGCTGAACTATTAACCTAGAATCCTCGCTGTCTGGATAACCAGCTGGCGGATATTTAGTGAGAGTTTATGTAATTGTAGGGTCAAATGTTTTCATCTTTCCAAAAATCAAATAGATAGAGAACAATGTTAATCAGCGCTGAAATTCTTACTTTAGGAAAAACTCATTGTTCTTCAAGTATTTTTTTCAAGAGTTGAACTAAAAAAAGTAATTGAAAGGTTAATCAAATTCTGTCACTGAATGGCAAACTAATATGACCCTCTTATCACTATCATTCTGAAATATCGAGTACAGCCTACTAATAGGAGAGCAATGATGAACTGTTAATGATTTAGCTGGAAGACAGAAATTTCTTTTGAAAATTACTTGCCTTTCATACAATTGATGAAATATGAAATCAGAAGGGTACATGCCACATAGATAGAACCTGTGTTTGCTCTGGGGCCTCTGGTTTCTTATTTTACCTTTGCTTCCTATGTAGTGAGTACCTGCACAGTGCTTGCTGCTCCAAAAGCACTGCATTTTTAGCACACACACAAAAAAAGGGCCCTGAGACGGCCATAAATAGGGAAAAAAACACCAGGCTCTTCTGTCCTTGGTGTAGTAACTAGTAATTAAGAACAATTTAGATTTTTTTGCTATAGGGCTCCCTCTCTTTTATGTACACCACTGTATAAAATAAAAACATAGTACCCTTTACAGCTTTGAGTGCAAGCCCTCAGCCTCAATCTGACTATAGACATGAAGAGATATTACTGTACGATGGGCAACACTGGTGCTTAGCCAACCCTAATATTTACACTGCATATTATAAAGGGGTCCTACTATTATATTCACTCACTGGGCAGTGTACAGTAGTCTTTGCAATTATATTATCTGGCATGCAATTGCCTCTCCCCACACCCTATCACCCTGTGGGATCATCCCAAACCTGCCCGACCTGGTTGGTGGCCGGGATTACGAAAACATCTGAAGGGGTTGTTCTACTTTGTTTCCATAACTCCCATACAACTAAAAGTTATGTAGCTAGTAACTTAGTTACAGAAACACTTCTAAAAAAACACATTAACATCCATGTGAGTTATAAAATTGCATAGGACAGTCTGGCCAACATTCTGGCCACCTCAACCCGGTTAGAATGGGGTGGGGGGGGGGGGGATTTGGGGGGAGACTGTTCCAGGCTGCCATATTTATAGATTTATATTCTTTCTCACTACCATGCCTAGTTGAGAATTGACAATAATAATGAGTAATATTATAGATGAAAAATGGGTTTTGGTAGATTAACTCAGATGTATTTACCAATTGTAGATGTAATCCACTACATTGTTTGGGGTATCCACTGTCGAGTTTTCAGAAATAAAATGAAATGACATATTCTTAGGATGGAAAACTCCTTTGTGTGTTGGTAAATAAAAAAAGGAAGTGACATTTTTATTCTGCTTGATTGGACTTCCATTGATCAAACAATTATAAATAACAGAAAGGGTTATATTATAATAACTTTTCAAGGGTATTTTACAGTACATCAAGATTAGCACAACTCCACATATTTTTTTCCTCAGTGTTGATTTGTTGTATGTATTTATTATTTCCGACCATACATAGGCTTATTGTTCTTAGCAGAACACAATACAACAGCTTGGCTTTTTAAAGGCATGCATGCTATTTAAGATGTGAACCACAATCCTTTCCTTTGAAGGCAATCATAATATAGAAAGCCGGGCATTGGGAAGAGAGAAAAAAAAAAGATCATGCTATCAAAATGGGAGCTTATTGAATTTTCTCTGAAGATCCTTAGAAAGGGAATTTTATTTGTTCCTATGTGTTTCATCCTCTAATACCTAATCACATGTGCTGTCTTATTGTACACAATGAAAAGGCTTTTTAAAAAGGATAATTTGACTAAATCCATTTCTAGGTGACAAAATCAGAAGCTTTCCTTTTGAAAGCTGTTCTGCATATATAATGTGGTGATTTAAGTATAGTTTATTGCTGTCATGGAGGTGCCCGTTATATCTTTCTGGAAGTTACTGATAAAACAGTGTTTTGAAGTCAGACTGTCACAATGGTACTTATATCAGTCTTAATATACCTAAGGGAGGCAAATCCAAATTAACCTATTACCTCAAATTTTCAACAATAATAAGGTGAAAATGAATATGCAGCAGTCGTTGAAGATAAAACGTGATACAAAAGAAGACGAGAAAAAAATCAAACAAAAAGTAGAGTAGGTATGATGATTAAAGGATTTCTCACTTGGCAGTCTCTTACAAGTTAAATGGATAGAGTTTTAAATTATTTTCTTTTCCATTTCTTAAGAGTAATTTATCAAACAAGAAACACTACTCTATGATTAACTATTGTGTTCTCCAGCAAGAAACTAGCTAATTCACCTAAAGCATCTCCAGTAATGGTCTATTATTGACACTCATTGGATTATATGCTCCATGAGTAGAGCCCCACCTTTCAGAGAATTGCTTATGTTGGCATACACATGCTAAATATAAATTATTGAGTTTTCTTTCCCTAGAATCAATAGTGAAGACACCTCAATTAGGGTATATTCACACAATACATTTTTGCCCATTTTAAGGCTATGTTACCACTTCAGAAAAATATCGCTGATATTATTACTGTCTTTTTTTTTTTTTGTCATTAGTGTACACATGCACCCCCTCCCCGATCAAACATTTTTTGCGTGTTTCTAAGAGCCATAACACTTCTTTTTTTGTGGTACCAATAGTACTGTTTAACCCCTTACTGCTGAATCACGTAACGGAACGTCCTATTCTGCATAGCGTTCCGGCAGATGGACCTGTCAGTATGTCACAGGGATGACACGGCACAGGAGCTGCGCCCGTGTCACCTGTGTGTGTGGGGGGAGATGTCAGTGATAGCTGGGCACCTGCCTTAACTGCCCAGATCCGGGCTGAGCCCAGATCTCGGCAGTTTACCCTATAGGTGCTTTGATCAGTGTGTCATTGCAGCCCCTATAATATTAAAAGAAGAGAGAATCCTCCCTTCATTCCCCATCAGGGCTGTGCGGTGCGACCGTACAGCCCCAATTGTTGCTGTGACGTCAGGAGGCTTCCCCGAAGCCTCCTGTGTCTCAGCTACGGTGACTAATCAGGCTCAGCCTAAGGCTGAGTCTGATCAGCTTTGGCTATTACAGGCACATTGCATTGCAGTGCAGATCAGCACTACAAAGCAATATGCCTGTAATCAGGCAATTGCACATTGAAGTCCCCATGGTAGGACAATAAAATAAAGTGTTAAAAAAAAAACACACACACAAAATATATATTAATCAATAAAGTATAATTCACCTATAATCCCCGTAATCCCCGTAGAAAATTTAAAGTGGGAAAAATGCTAATTTTGTCATTTTTCATAAAAAATTTGCATTTTTTTCACCTTTTTTTTTTTTTTTTTTTTTGCATATCCAACAAAAATTTATCAGTAACCTAAAGTACAATATGTCAGAAAAAAAAAAGGTTTAGGATCAGAAAGAAAAGTTATTATATCACATAGCTACATATAAAGACTTACGGAAACGATTTAGTGCTTTATTTCACCAGTGGTGAAGCTGCAAATAAATTAAACACTTGCTAGCAAATTAGGTTATAGATGACAGCTGAATGCTGGTATACCAGTAGAGGGGACCTGGAGGTAATTCTGTTCTGAAGACAAGGGGTGGGGATATATAATATATAATCTATTAATTTAAAGCTCTGCTTAGCCTGTGCTTAGGAGTCCAATGGGTTTTGCACTCATCAGCGCCACCAATTTAACTAGTAATTCCAGAATAAGTAGAGATTTGAATGAATAAATTACAAGTTCTATATAAATGTTTCTAGCAGCACTCTATCAACCTGGTTAGCTCCTCCTGCTCTATAAAACACTGTTTCCAGATTGGATTGCATTTTCAATATGACAGGTTACCTTTAAAACTTGCCAGTCTACACGTTCAAACTTTACACAAGAGCCTATAAAACAGCCAAGCAAATATTTCCAATTTCTCTTTGAACTAAAGCAAGTCATCTTATCACATCTTCTAATTTCTTCCACTTGATATTTAATTACTCTGAGTATGATATACATGTTTATTACAAGCTTACAGCAGTTCTCATCATGCCTTACATTCTATATCAGTAATTGACGTTAATTAATATTTCTTGCAAGCAGGAATCTCATGCGCCATCATGATGGCTATGCCTAAAAACAACACAGTTGCCATTTAATATTTACGTAAAGACATTATTTTGGAAAAAATCATTGGTAATTGCTAGTTTTGATTGTAGTGTAAAGGTTTAACTTGTGATGACATTTAATCTGGTAAAATATTCCTTTTGTTTTCGAGAAAATGGCATTCATTAAATAAATGAAAGTGTTACCTCGCTATTTAACTTCACAGTTACTCAAGGTGGCTTTTACTTATTAGTTCCTTTCAACATATAAAATATAAGCCTGGTTGTGCCAGGAACTTTTCTCCCCTTCTTCTTTTGCTAAAACTAATAAAATGTATGCATTGTATTATTCCAGCATAAAATGCGTTTGTAAGGTAAGAGGCAATTGAACTTCACTGCTTTGGACTGAAGAAGATAAAATGTATAGAGGAACAATTTGCCATAAATTTACTGGAGGACGCACAAAAGAAGGAACTTATTAGTGAGTTTAATGGATTACTGCTGGAGCAGCACAGGTATTGTTCAGAATATATTGCTATTTTTGCAAGTGTGGATAGTGACTTTGGCAATAAATGTTTTTGTAATCTAAAAATTAATGTAATAAAAGCTGTAAATCTCAATTTGTTGCTTGTAGCTTTTTATTTTCAATAAGATATTATTTATTTATTTATGGAAATTTATTTTTACAGGTTTAATGACCAAATAAATTGGGAGCATCAGAGGTATACTCACATGTGCATGTTCATAAAGAGAACCTGCAACTGTAAGTGAATGTGTTACGATAGGGAAAGGAAGAAACAAGGAAAGGTAAGCCCTGATACTGGCACCCGCCCTTCTATCCCTACCCACCTGCCTCAGGGAGAGTCAGAAGTCCAAGTCAAAAAACAAGCGAGCAGTGAAGTACATAATCATGTTCAAGGGGTAGTCAAAGGGTCAATAGCAAAAGTCAGGTCATATGAATGCAGGAAAATGCTAGGTCAAGATACACTAGTAAACTAGGCACTATCGCAGGCAAGGAACATGAGAAAAGGGAGGGTACTTATGGAGCCTGGAGTACCAGCCCCAGGTGTGATTGGGGCTTAGGCTCCAAGTCCTGCAACACTCTGACAGCTGACTGGTGGTGTCAGCTGTCAGTACAAATCACCGTGATTACACCTTTGCCAATTGGCCAAGGGTGGTGAAAAAGTAAGTGCCGCTGTGCCCCTAGCAGCCAGGCCAGTAGTGCAGCAGTGAGCGGTGTTTGCAGGCAAATTAGTCTTGAGCTTCCTCATCCGTGTGTCTAATTGGAAAATAATTGAAGGAAACTGCTGCATTGAGCAGCTACTGGTGGCATAGTGATCCCTATAGATGTCATATAATCCAAGTTTAGGGAGGACAGAAACCTTCTGTGGAGTAAGGACAGGTATTGTGAATTACAAATCATTATGGGGTTGATGAAGTAACATGTTTCTTTCAACAAATTGACAGATCACTATATTTACTAACACTGCATGCAACAAAACTCTGTAAAAACTGAATACCAAAGTGAGAGTACTGTGTGTGGGTCCTTTGAAAGCAGCCATAATAACAATCTATTAATTAAACCATCATTTTTTGGTGGGTTCTTTATTCTGAATATCAGTAACTTCGAGTGTGGGGGATGATTGGGTCTAGTAAAACACTAGGCAAAATTGCTATTAAAAGGCACTTGTGGGTATTAGTGGGCAGCTGCTGGCAGAGATAATAAAATCATAGGATGCATCAAAAGAGACACCAATGCGTATAACAAGAACATAGTTTTGCCTCTGTATACTGGTCAGTCAACACATAACATTGTGTGTATAATCTTTGGCACCTGTTGAAAAAAAGGATATGGTTGAACTGGAATGAGAGGAGTAACAAGAATATTAAAAGAATTTGTAGGCTACAGAACTAAGACAGGTTATTAACTTGAGGTTATTTTGTATAGAAAAAAGATGTCTTAGAGGCAATTTGATTACACATAGATACACATAGATAAATGGACAGTTCAGAGATCTTTCTTGTGTTTTTATACATGTAGATATCAAAAGGACCAATGTTTCACCATCATCACAGATAGGGATTCTCTACTGTAAGAAAAGTGAGACTATGGAACTCTCTGTTGCACAGTATTGTAAAGATTAATCCTTTGCACCTGTTCAAAAGGGTTCTGATTGGCTTTCCTGAAACATAGCTAACAAATATATTGCATTGGGGCATTATGAAGGTAGGATGTGGATTTAGGGATTTATTATGATTGTCATGTTTGGATTCAGGAACAAATGTTTACTCTAGTATGGGGCAATAGGCGCCAAATTGTGGCTAAACACAGTAATAAACTTGTCACTTATCTTTTTAAATCTTATCAATATCTATCTATCTATCTCTTTGTCTTTTAAGACAGATATAGCAGTGGATTTAGGCTTTTTAAAATCTCCACACAAAAAAAATTAACCCTTTACTGATATTTCCTGCATGATTTTAAATTATATGCTGAGTTTTCAGAGAGAGTACATTAAAGTTGGAGAAGAATATTGGATTACTTTATATTAATTTGACTTTTATAGTTTGTATAATATAGCATTGATTCCCAACACATATGGATGAATGCTTTATAAATGTAGCTTAAACTGCATTAAAAAAAAAAGAACATTGAGGAAGTAATGGAGCCAATAAGTGGACCAATACTCTTGGCCTGAAATTATTATTTTCAATAAATTCACTAAATAACCCATTTTTTGCACCAGTAAGGCCATATGTTTGACAGAATTAATTATAAGAGAAAATGCAAGCTATGGCATAAACGGTTTCAAGGAAATTAAGAAGATATTTTGCCAAATTCTTAAAATTGCAAAGTTTACAGACTACATTTCCACATTTCATAGATTTTAGCTTATAATGTAAAAGACTCTTTAATGAAGTATCAGTTGTCAAGGAGGAGATGCAGTGTGTAAACTAACGGTCAATTTAACTTACTCTAATATTTGTGTACCGTATCATCTATGAAGTATTACTTTGTAAAGTGATTGATAAACTTAATTGCTACTTATCTGTTAGCAGTCATTGCTGTTGTGCCTACTGTGAGAACATTTGAGGCTATATACATAGTTCCTAGGTCACTCCTTTTTAAACCAGATCCTTTAACCCTAATGCAAAAAGACCTTTGTTTTGAAAAGTTTGGGCCTGAGTGTCAGAACAATCAGGGACATATCTACTTCCATAGCAGCTGCTACAGCTCCTGAAAACTCCAGACAGCTAGGCTACTCCAGGCACCTGGGGCACAAGTGGTAACTTCTCTGCTTCCTGAGGACACAGATAGCAAAGCAGAGGGCCACTAGATCCCTCCCTTGTCTTAAACTATTAAAGACGGTTGGTTTAGATCTGCGGACGATGTTCACAAGTAGAACACTAATGACATCATTGGCCTGGCACAGACGTTGCATTGCAATAAGGGTGTAAAGCTCCTGACATCATCCTTGTTTTTCTGGCATATGTCACAGGTTTAATGAAGCCTGTGGCTTATAAAGACTGATCAGAAGAAGGAATACACAAGAGGAGACAGAGCCTATTACTTCTAATATGAGCACATTGTGGCCATAATATTGTGCAAAGGCATGAAGGGATTTTTTATTGTGTGGTAGCAGAAAGGGGGCACTACTACAGTTTTCTAAACACCAAGGGGGGCACCATTACTTTTTTTTATAGGTGTGATAAGGGATAGTAATACTGTATTGAACACCAAGATGGGGCATTATTACCATTTGGGGCATTAATGCTGGGTAAAAGATGAGGATCATGCTTGATGTTTTATAACAGACTTTGCAATTCATGGCTGAACAAAGAGAATGATTCTTATCAGAGAAGATGTTACCTGTGAGGCACTAAATGTAACCGTAATGTAATCATTTAAAAGGCCTGCAGGGGTATAATACCATATGGTTGGTATCTACCATTACCACTTTGTAGCCGTATTATCTCACCCTATTAGTCCATGTTTCCATTGCCTTTTGATAATGACCTTGCCCACTACTGAACCCTTCTCAATACAATGCTTGATAATTAATATTTTACAGTCTTGTGTTTCCACCTGCCAGACATGGGTCTACATTCCAACCTTTGTGGGGTACTTGCTGTTCCTCAGTCTTATGTCTATGATTGCAAGTCTTGTGTCCATACTGTGGCCCCCATCTGGTACTTGTTATTCTGTAGTCCTGTGACTGTGCCTTAAAGCCTTGGGTCTACATTCCTGCCATCATCTAGTATTTGTTGTTCTATATACCCCTGTCTGTGCTACAAGTTTTGTGTCCATGTCCTTTTCTTATATACTACTTGTGGTAATACTGTATATTTTAATTCTGTTGCTGGTGATTATGTTAATGATTCCAGCTCCATTTCCTATGTTTGTGTGTTAATGCTCCTCTTTGTCTTGTCATCTCTGCTTAGTCCATCTTCTTACTATTGGATATTCTATGTACATCAGTCTGTTGGATGTGAGGTGATCAGTAATGCCCACAGGACCATATGCATTGCTCTTCACTCACCACAGTTTATTCACTGGGCAGGCACTGTTACATCTGGCTTGACAGTGTACAGTGAGCAGTGATTGTAAGCCCTCTTCCTCCCAGGGTCTTCTTCCCCATGTACCAATCTGCCATTTGCCTTCATGTAATGTGTTTTTCATCTTGTATTGTTCCTGTTTGTTACCCCCTATCGCTTGTATATCACTTTGGAATTAAGGGTGCTTCATAAATAAATTATAAAAATAAATAATAATAAACACAGTACTGTTCATTTTGTACATTGTATAGTACATTCTGTGGTACACTACACTGAGATCATAATGTGCTACAGAAAATCAGTAACATGCTGCTGATCAAGTTGGCAGCTATAACGTGTATATACGGTGTCGAGTTAAGCGCTCAGAAGTGTCCGACAGCCTTATAGATAATGAATAGCGCAAAATAAGAGTCGATATGTAAGTCAGATGGGTTGACCCAGCAAAACATTTCAGACGAATATGCACAGGAGGGGATAATTTTTGAAAAAAAAAACCTCTTACCTTCTCTGCTCCCATGCCTAGGTATAGGCGAAACGAGGTTCAAGTTCGTATGAACCTGAACTATCGGCTTCTGATTCCCTCTGTCTGCCTGCTCCATGGAGAGGGTAGATACAGCCTGAAGACCGCCCAGAAAATTGGGATACAGCCTATGACTATGGCTGTATCCCAGTTTTCCAGGTGGTCCTCAAGGTTGTATTTACTCTCTCCACGGAGCAGGCAGACAGCGGGAATCAGAAGCTGATAGTTCTGGTTCATATGGACCCGAACCTCGGCCAGATAGCTCATCCCTACCCATGCCCCAGCTGATATAATGAAGCTCCAATCCTGGCTGTTTGTGCATGTGACATCCAAGGTGGCTCAACCAATCAGTGGCTGCAGCAGTGTCCCCCTGGCAGCACAGGTGGGGAAAAATAAGAGTGTGTTGTTTTTGTTTTATTAATGGTATCTTGAGTAAGGGTGAGTGGGTGGAATATGAAACAGGTTTTGTGCCTTTTTCCATATCTTTTTCTATATCAATAAAGGAATGATTTCATCCAGTGAGTGCAGAGTTACAAAATTTTCTTCTTCTGAAGATGGCAATGGCAAAATGATATAGTGGACAAGCACCACAGATTTGTTTACAAGGGAATAGTGCAATTTGGAGTTTGCATTCAGTTATTAAGTAAGCTGATTTTTCTGTTTTTATACCCCTTCCCTAAGCATACAGTATATGTGTAAATTGTTCTGCTCAGATAACCCCTTTAAAATCTCTTCTCCTTACATACATACTCTGTCATGTCATGTATTGATTTTCAGCAGATCCATAGGAGCTTAATTGTTTCAATTTATGCAATAACATCTTGACAAATCCAATGTAGATGTCTGATTGCTGGTGTCTTGACTTCGAGATTCAGTAATTTAAAGCTTACTTAGTTTCTAGACAGGATCTAAAGTGCAATTCCTGAATTAGCCATCAGTGTATTAAGACATTGTACACAGAGAACACTTAACAGACAGCAAAAGCTTTACATTTGCAATGAAGACTGCTTCCACGTCTGTTATCCGTCTCTGCCTTTAAGATGGTGGGCATGAAATCAATAGCCTCTAGTGGATACGTAACCTCTATATGCTCTAAATAATGCAAAATACTGAGCACAGGGTGAGTAATTTTCTTCATCGGCTACAAAATTGATTTCACTCTTGGCTTGTCTTTTTCTAGGAAGAGCCTATTTTCAGTTTAGTTTTAGAAGTTTCTAGTGAAGTGCTAATGGGAGCAGAGTGAATACTGATGTGACTTATGCATGTTCCTAAAGGCATGAAGGGATTATTTCGTTGACTTGAAGTGACAAACCAAAAGTCATTAATTTGGAAAATGCAATTATGAAAACATAGGTGCGGTGACAAAGCAAAGGTGCTCAATGCAGAGCTATCTTTTCTACAGAGCAAGTGCGCACCTCTGTTTTCGAAGTAAAATGGAATCCCTCTAATCTGGCAACTCATAATCTAGAGTCAGATAGTTTAACGCATGTTTTGAGTATAATTTCTGTTTTCACGAAAGAAGAAGACTTTGCCTGAATGTTAGGAGATAACAATGTCATGATAACAGTAGAAAGAGCTGCCTCAGATGTACACGGCACTTTAGGAAGAAGGATGCACATAGAGCTTTCTATTACACAGCAGTGAAACAGGTCATTTACTCAGTTGGAAACAGGAAAAAGGACATACAAGCTGGCGCATTGGCAGCTTCAGGGATTGTCATATTAAGTGTGTGGTGTGGATCAAGGAAAGACAAGAGATTTGACGCAAGTCATGGGTAGTCTGTTGGTGATGCACAGATGTATGGAAGTGTGACATTGGTCTATTAAGCATAGACTTTCTGAACAGTTGAGCCCAGCTTCTTGGGTGGGATATTGTTTACTCTGTAACTTTTGAAGATGACATGTGAAGGAGAGTGAGTCTCTTATATTTGAAGGGGAAAAGACCAATGCTAGTGCTATGTTTTTTCCTGCCAAAACTAAGTTCTCCTTAGAGAAACCTGATTACCACATAGTAAGCCAGTAGAGTTAACGGGCACCAGTATTGGTGATGAACACTGTTTGAAAGATCTGACACTGCATTCTGTATTCTATTAGAATAAAAACTTCAATCTGAATATAAATAGAGCTTTACATTACAATACCACTATTTTTACATATGTGTATGTGTTACAGTGATAGAGAATATGAATGTCCAAACAAAAGAAGCACATTTTCAGTACTCGTGATAGCCATAGTCTCACTACAGTATACACTGTTCTCTATAGTTATCCGTAGGTCTTTATTATCTATATAATATCTTTATTCACAATCTCCTAGGTAAAAGCTATAGACCGGCCACGTTAAACTGGGTTTGTGCTTTTCAAAAGCTGTCACAGTCTTAAAGTATGGTGCCTTAACAACCAAAATAAATGAAATATTAGCTGCATCGCAGAATTATAGCCATTTGTGATAAATACACATACACTTTTTCAAATTAATTTTTTTTTGACCTTCAAAATGCAATGGAAATACGCAAAACATTAAATAAAAAGGTGTTGGCTGTGAAAGCCACCGTAATATGAATCTAAAGAGAAAAAAAAAACATCTTGGCTATAGCCTGGAATCACAGAATTGATTCCTTTAGGGTTTGCTGCACCTGAAATCTGTTTCAGGGGATCAGCAGCTTGAGCCTGTGATAAGCAATAGAAGGAATGTATTATACGGTCTACAAACAGAAGTGAAATTTACTTATGAAAAGCTTGCCAATCTGAAAATTATTTTGGCAGTTTCCATTCCAACAGGGACCTCATTGATAACCATATCACTGTATGATTCAATATGAGCGCTTATTGTATTTCTCATATATACTCTGGTATTATAACCTATGTATAGCCAAATTTCAAAATGTATGAGAAGATAACATATTTCCTTGGTCTAAAGAGCCTGATTTATTAGAGAAAATAAATAAATAATTAAAAAAATATATGGTAAAAAATTTAAAAACATTGCACAAAATAGTAATACTATCCTACCCTGAGCTCTTGCCGTTGCTATGATGATGGCTGTCACTGTTACTTCTTGGTGTCACTATCAGAAGTGCTCTGCTCAGCCAATCCCTGACTGCGGTCAGTGGTTGGCTGAATGGGTAAGTTCCAGTAGGGATAATACGTCAACAAGCAAAGACAGTAAACACTGTCTTTAGGTAAGTGTTAGTTCTATATTATGTTTACTTGGCCCCTAGATGTGTATAAATACTATTTTACCCCTGGACAACCACTTTAGCTAATGACTTTTAAATATTACTTTGTTTGTTTATGGTTAAATGACTTTTACTCCCTCTTTGTTTTGCCCTTCCTCCTGAAAATAATTGCAATACATTTTTTTTTTTTAATTTAAATACATAGAAAATAGAAAGCAAACTATTGCTGGATGAGCATACAGTAGCACCTTGGTTTAAGAGTAACTTGGATTGAGATCGTTTTGCAAGAAGAGCTCACAGTTTTTCAAAATTGTAACTGGGTTTAAGATCATTGCTTTGGTTTGAGAGATCCCAGTACTGGGTAGGAGGGCGAGTGGGGGAGGGGCATGGTCTGCTAAGTGTGGTCTACAGCACTGTACTCTAACCCAGGAAGTCTCCTTCACCTTCCAAATCATAGCAGATCCACTTCAGACTGAGGCTTGCATCAGCTGACAAGACTGTAGAGGTAATCTCTTCATAGCTGTAACCCCTCCCCCCCTGGACAGAGATTGCTGCATTTATGTGCCCACATACGGTATGCCCTGCTCATTCCTTCATGCTTTCTGCAGTCTCTGTCAGCCCTTGTGTTTCCCCTCTCCTTTCCTGCTATAATGTGCCTGCACTTACACTCATCTATACACACTGCTACTGCTATAATCTGCCTCCACTCACACTCAACTATACACACTGCTACAATAATGTGCCTGCACTTACACTCTGTCACTGTCCTCCTGCACAGCCCTGTGATTATAAGTTCATGATTAGTCCATGCCTAACACCCCCCCTTCCCACTGCTGTCATGTGACCAAACAAAACTCTGAGAGCAGCCCTGCTTCTCTATTCTAGACTGTTGTACTACACTGCTGCATTATGGGGATCTGCAGTTCCATCCTGTATCTACAAACTGCTGCTGTTTTTCGGGTTTATGCACTTACTATACATTAAACACCACATGCTGATTTCTATACTGAATAGGAATCTATAATATGATATATTCAGTTGTTTCTGAATGTTTGTTTTATTTGTATTACATGTTATTCAGAATAAAAAAAAAATCACTTTTGGAGTGTGGAACGAATTTTCAGCATTTTCAATTCTTATGGGAATATTGGCTTTGGTTTAAGAGTGATTTGGATTACAAGCACGGTTTTAGAAAGAATTATGCTCGTTATCAAAGGCACCACTGTATTTCCTTGTTGGAACTCAAGGAAGCCTTTCCAGCAGCTATAAGAATACTATCTTGCCCACGCTGCTGAAAACTATAAATGAATCCTGTGTAAGGCTATGTTCACAAAATGTGAACACCCAGCCGTTCCGTGACCCTACTTAAGTACCGGCCAGGTGATCTTTCCGGTTGCGGAGCTCTGATGCGGGCACATCAGAGATTCCCATAGCCCACAGTGAAGCAAGCATCTGGAGCCGCTTGCTTCACTGTGTGAACTGACAGATCTTTCTGCAGCCGGAATTCACTGAATTCTGGCCTCAGAAAACTGACATGTCAGTTTTTTCCAGCGTTCCATGGGATCCCGGCCGGAGTGCATACGATGTGTGTACGCTCTGGCCGGGATCCCATTGAAAATAAGGCTATGTTCCACCCCTCAAAACTATGGCCATAGTTCTGTGGCAAGAACTATGGCCGTAGTTTTACGTAGTGTGAACATAGCCTAAAGAGAGGCATATAAAGAGCAAATACCGAAAAAGGGGAAGGACCCCATGGAGATAGGACCCTATCGACCAACTTCCTTACTTAGAACGGACGTTAATTTTTTCTAAACCCTTCTGTTTTGTTCGGTTCTACTTTACACATATAATGCACCGGTCATTTTGACTAGGCCTAATAAAGTCTGGATTTTTAACTCATTTAATTGTTTATTTGAATTTCTTTTGCATTATTATACTATGTGTGAACCTTATTTACTATGTTAATATGTTACTATGTTACTAGGAACATTGTTGTACATAAATAAATTAAAAATGATATCAAAAACTTAATTTAAATTTTTTTGTGTTTTATTGCATTATTCATGCTGGGTCTATTTCACGCCATAACACAAATGCATTGTACGCTGACACATACAGAATGTTATAAAAAACATCCATTGGCCACGGATTAGTATTGCGTTTACAGGTGTACGTGCCTATGAGTTGATCTAGAGTATCAACTGCCCCTTTTGTGGCATTGTAATGTAAAATCCTGTCTGGCTTTCTGTTGTCTCGGTTACTGATTGCATTATCATGGTGCACTGTGCTCATCAGAAAGACACGTTTGTGTTTTTTAGGAACGTAAGACACTACTTTTGTAAAAAAAAAACCCGTAGAACTATAAACGTCTCTCTTACTGAGGATACCTTGCAGCACTCCCGGCTTATTTTTTCTAACAGTACCCAGAATGGTCATTTTTATTTTCAGCAACATCTCCCCCAGTTGGTGTGATGTGAAAAAATTGCCACATGTAACATTTAGTCATTTAGTCAGACATGTCAGTTTTTTGCGGCCCACCCACTGACATCGGTGGGAGGGGCCCCAAATAAAATACTCTTATATGCAGATGACATCTTACTATTTCTGAAGGATCCCATGTTACAAATACCTATGGTTATACAGATAATGCAGGAATTCGGGACGTTTTCAGGCCTTGATATCAGTTGGAGGAAAACTTGGTTACCGTTGGATCAGGATACTACTGGTCCTATAGTTGATGTGCAGGTATTAAGATGTGGCGAACCCTTGGACTATTTACAGTAGGTGTCAGAATTACGACAGAAGGGAGGAAGTTTGGGGATGCTAATTTTAAACCGAATTTGCAAAAACTGAGTAAAAGAGTCACTACCTGGAAGAAACTTCCAATAAGTATGACAGATAGATTGGTTATTATAAAAATGGTGGTCCTTCTCCAACTTCTTTTTATTTTCAGTGCATCACCTATATGGATAAGTAATAGCTGGCTAAAAAATATTGAAACACTGCTGGGTAATCTTATATGGGGCAGGAAGCTGATACGCCGGAAGCATCACAAATTCTGTGTACCAAAAGAGAGGTACTTTCAACATGCCAGACCTAACAGTGTTTTTTTTATGATGTCAAATTATGCACATTGATGGCTGGTGGAGTTATCAGTATTGCACACAGCTAGTTAGGGATTTCAAAGGGAGGGGTTGTTTTTTCGGAGCTTCTAGGTTAAAAAAAAGTTTCAAAGCTAAATACACATTAGGACGCTTGATGAGTAAAGTGTAGTAATGTTTGAAAAGTAAGTGTGGCATAAAGTGTTGTTTGAATTGTACACCGCTCTGGCACAATTTGAGATTGAAGGAGTTCACAACAATTAGTAATAAATAGAGATGAGCAAGCACTACTTGATCGAATAGCTATAAGGTTCCCCCATTTTCATAACCAGCTGGGTTAAAAAAAATAAACAGCAGCAGCAGCCTAGTAGTACTATGGTGGGTAGGGCCATTGATCTAATTTCACACTGCACCCATTCCAGCAAGGAAGGGGGTTAAGTAACCCCTTCCTTGCTGGAATGGGTGCAGTGCGGGATGAGGTGGGAGATTTACTGTTCTTTTGCTTCTTGACTTTTATGTCAGTTTTTACTTTTGTAATACTTTTTTCATTAATAAACCAGAGAGATCACAGTTTACTGGTCTCCTAAAATACTTTAAAAAAAGGCTGTGTTCCCCCTGTCATTATTACTAATGTATGCCATGAAATATGCCATAGAGCTAAAAAACAAACAACCAAACAAACAAAAAAAACATAACATCAAGACTCCTGATGACCTAATTTGGTCCAAATGGGTTCCATGAATGCTTCTGTCCTTTGACTGCTTGTTACAGTACTTGCTAACAATGTGACAAAAACCCTAATGTAACCATTGAAAGAAGGCTCCATTGCATGTGTGAACATGGCAAAATAATTCACGTCCCCTTTGTGGCTTTTATTTTAGATAACAAGAAAATCTGTAATCAATTAGATATCAGTATTTAGTACAATATGGTACTTGGGGGTGGGGGTGGGGCAATGTTTTTATGCAATATGAAATATTTCTAAAAGCTGTAATAGAGCAGATAATTGCACTGACATATATATCTTTATTGCAGTTTTTTATTATGCTCTGTGTATTCCAGCAGTGCAGTGAACAGATGCGATCACACGCACGCAATACCAGGACGGAGACAGATGCCAAACAGTGGAATATACATACAGAACTAAAACAGCAGTAGCATCTGGATAGCTGGATGATCTTCATTAAACGATGAAGCTTGTGGCTATACTTTATACCCAAGAGATGTCATATGATATGGGGATGTTATTTTTGTCTGAGCTTCTGCCTTTATTTTTCAACACTAATCCTTCCAAATTAAATTAAGCAATGCAAAAGCTCAGTGAAACTTTGTTCAGAAACAACAGAGCAAAAGGAAAATATGTTTCAAAAGTAAGGAATGCTGATCTGTGTTTTGTATGCTGGTGGGTAAATAGGTTATATGTAGAGATGAGCGAACCTCGAGCATGCTCGAGTCCATCCGAACCCGAACTTTCAGCATTTGTGTTCAGCAGCCCCCGCTAATCAAATGTGTTCAGCAGTGTTCAGCAGCCCCCGCTAATCAAATGTCGATCGTTCAGGTTCGGATCGACTCGAACCCGGTTCACTCATCTCTAGTTATATGAGATTAGACAACCTTTTCTGTTTTCTTCTACAAACAATACCACATGTGTCCATAGTTGTGTCTAAAACTGCAGATTATCCCCATTCACTTGGGGCTGCAGCCTTTTGGGCCCTGATGTATTTGGGGCCCAATATTGGGTCATTGCTTGCAAGTTGAAAGTTATCAGTGGAAAATATATGTCACAACTTATGTGAAAGAGGTCAAGAGATTAAAAACAAGGTAAAATACAATTAGGAAGTTGTTAGGCTCGGATTAAAAAAAAAAAAAAATGGCATGATTTATTTTATAATTATTATTATTTACAGCAAACCTAGGAGTGGGTTGTCCGACCTAGAAAACCCCTATTTATTAGAAGAGTTTCAATAAACTGATCTTAAGGTGTTCTCCACTGGGATCCCAAGCGATTTGCTACAGTTGTAATTAAAATTCAACCACCCCATTGTAATTTAGTTTTATTTGCAGTATTTATAAACTTTCAGCCATGTTTCCAAATACCGTTGAATACGACGACAGATCACAACCTCCATGACTTCACTAACAGCCATGCAATGTTACCAAAATTATCGGTGCAGTGATTAGAAAACACATGGGGGCATAGTTTTGGCCCAACTTTAGTAATATAGAATACATTGAAGCTATCATTGGCTGCCTTCAGAATGTTTAAAAAGCAGGTGACCAAAAACCCTTGAGCAACTGCAAGAGTACAGCAAGATTTGGTGCCTGCATGTCATCAGATTTTCACAGTAAGATGCATACTAAGGCTAGGTTCACACAACGTACAACTACGGCGGTAGTTCTCGCCGCAGAACGACGGCCCTAGTTTTGCGGGGTGGAACAATGCCTATTGATGAATGGGATCCCGGCCGAAGCGTACACACATCGTATACACTCCGGCCGGGAGCCCATGAGGGGCCGCAAAAAACTGACATGTCAGTTTTCTGCAGCCGGAATTCAATGAATTCTGGCCGCAGAAAGCCCTGTCAGTGCACACAGTGAAGCGAGCAGCTCCGACCGCTCGCTTCACTGTGTGCTATGGGAAGCTCTGATGCGGGCGTGTGCTGATACGCCCGCATCAATGTTCCGCGGCCGAACGGATCATCCGGCTGGCACTTAAGTACCGGCCGGGATGATCTGGGCAGAGACCGGCCGTTCCGTGACCCGGCCGGGGTCACGGAATGGCCGGTCTCTAACGGTGTGTGATCATAGCCTAAATGTAGAAGGTATGTGAGAGGAGGAGCATTGTTTTACTGAGAGAAGCAGGATGGTCAATTTCATTGATTTCCCACGATTTAGACTGTTCTAACCAAGTAGTAGGGAGCAGTGCAGTATGGTAAGGCACGCACATATGGCAAACGGGCTCTGGGCCACCTTAGTTTGCCGTAGTGTGACATCATTACATATAACAATACAAGGGACACTAATAGCTCAGTGGTATGTGCAGGACACCCTGTTCCCACATGTTGCTTCTTATAGCAGGGCCCACAGCAAGTGTTTTCCAGGAATTGCCTTTCCTGGCCTGTCCGGTCACCAGATTTATCACCAGTCAGTTTTGACAACCTAAGAATGTGCAGGATTTACAGGCCCAGCTGCAACATGTGCTGCATGATACTATATGGAATCTGTATGCCTCGGTATTCAATCTTATCTCACCTTATACACAGTTTAGAGGTGGCCCAAAGGGTTCTAGAATTACCTTCTAGTTGTACAGTTTTCCCCAATAAGCTTATTCTTTTGCTCTCATTTTGTAAACACTTAGATATACAGTATCATTACATTCACACATGTACAGTTCCATTTGTTTCCAAACATTCCCTTTTTTTCTGCTTCTGTGTAATGGCGGCTGTGTCCGTTACTTCCTATATGCTCTGGGTTGCACTGCGCTGTGATCATCTCCCTTTCTCAGCCTGCTTGTCCTCTGGCAGTTTCTGTTGCTCTGAGCTGGTCTTCAGACATTCACCTGTCCACCTGTATTTATAAGCTCAGCCACTGAGTGCTTAATGTTGTACTGAGGGGTATATATAGTCTCCACCTCCCCACCTCTATGCTCAGTTGTTGTTTGTCAGTCAGCAACCACCACGTCTGTGCTCCCTGGATTTCCGCCACTTCCTGATGATCTTCTTTCTATTTAGATCTCCAATCATTCCTAGTTACAGCTCAGCTGTAGCCTGAACTATGACCTAACAATGAATCTTGAACTTCTACCACAGAGGAAGAGCACCTAGTCCTGGACTCCAGCATTCCTTCAATTCCTCTGTCGGTGGTCACCGAGGTCCTTCCCTGAGGGTAGCAACTATGAGTTTCCTGCAGCGAAGTCCATCCTGCCTTAAAGTGGGCGCTGGTGACACTAGGAGCTCCTTAGACTCGCTCTTCGAGGAAGGAACCCCAACACTGCTCATGATCCAGTAGATTTACCGCCTCGTGCTTGCACCATCCATTACAGTCTGCTTTTTTGGTCTGTAAGTGTATCTTATGACTTAATTAAAAACTACTCTTCCCATAATGCTGACAATTCAAGAAAGGTATATGTTGTGGCTCAAAACAAGGTTGGACTGCTGGGAGAGTTCTGCTTAAAACCTACAGAAATATAAGGCCATGGCATCAACTGGGGGAAAAACACTGGACTGGTCGCCCAGTTTTCCAATAGATGTGGTTTGCAAACTGTGAGATAACTTGGTGACAGGCACAGGTATAAACATCACTGTGTTTTGGTGATGATAATAAAGCTGTGGTCTATACTCAAATAACCCCGGTAAGCATAAATGACATTTCTATGCTCAGAAAAAAAAAAAACTATTGAGAAAAACTTTTAATACATGTGCCCCACTTTTCTGAGCCTTTTCAGATGCTGGAAAATAACAAAGTAAACAGTTATTGTCACTGCTGTTATTATATCTATTCAAGCCATAGGTGTATTATAAAGTTAACATGACACTGAAATCACCCTAATTATTGCCATAAAATAAAATCAGTAGAAGCAATTTGCATCTGTTTTATTAAAGGTCTATTTATGTGACATGGTTATATGACGGAATGTTTAGTGACCTTTTTAAGTCAAATTTATAATGCAAGTTACTTTAAGTAGTGTTGTGTGCTGGTGTATGACAAAAAGGACTTTATTATGATAAAGAATGACAGCAACACTGTTAAAAGCCTGAGAACCTTAACATTAAAGTTAGCTTGTACAAAACAGGTAAAAGATAAACATGTGCAAACCATATGCCACAGTCATATTTTGGTCTAAAAAAAAGTCTGCATATATATATATATATATATAGGGTAGCTGCCCTGCACTGTAAATGTTAGAGAGGGGCCTTGGTAGGAGAAGTGATGAAGAACCCAATAGTCCACTCTGACTGAGCAACATAACGAAATGTAAACAAGTGAAAGGATCTGAAAACTTTCTGATTAAGATTTCTATTAAGAATTATGGAGGCCACTGTGGTCTTGGGAACTTGTAGCACAAGTGCTCCGAGCACTACAGTTTTTTCCTTCTCATGACTTTGTTCTGATATACATTGTCAGCTGTGAGGTTTCATATAGACAGGGTTGTGCCTTTCCATAACCTGTCCAATAAACTAAAAATGTTGGGGTAAAGGACCTGAATACTTATGTTGGGGGGGGGGGGGGGAGGTAGAGCACTAAGCCACAACATAATATAATATTGAAAAAAGATAGAAAAAAAAGTAATAAAAAACAAGACACACAGTTTATGTGACAGATGAGGTGAATAACATTAATTATCTTATGAGAATGGCCCCTGTCAAGGGGTGAGATGTAGTAGACAGAAACCAAGGGCCAAACTGCAGTGGCAAGATGACTTGGTCAGACCATCTCCAAACTGGCTGATGATTTGACAACAGGGTCATGGGCATCTAAGGCTATGTTCACACATAGCATTTTATAAGCTTAATTAGAGCTATTGGGGCTATTTTTAAACCATTTAATGGAAACATGGCAAAAATAGTTCTATTTTAGCATGATCACACAATTTTGCGGCAAAACAGTGTTAATTAAGGCTAATTAAAGGCTATGTGTAATCATAGGGGGAGATTTATCAAACATGGTGTAAAGTGAAGCTGGCTCAGTTGCCCCTAGCAACCAGTCCGAATTCACCTTTCATTTTCCAAAGAGTGTGAGGAATGAAAGGTGGAATCTGATTGGTTGCTAGGGGCAACTGAACAAGTTTTACTTTACACCATGTTTGATAAATCTCCTCCATAGTCTTAGGCTCATAGAAGCACGGAGGAATCTAACCAGTCTGGTTCAATTTTACAGAATAGCTAATGTAGTACAAACTACAGTATTACGTACTACAAACATTGTTGGAGAATGGAAAGGAGAGAGAATTTTTTTTAATCCTTTAAAAAAAATGACTGAATTAAATATAATGCTGACATATCTCACTCAGCTCTGCTGTACTGACAACCTATGCAATACAAAATAACTAATAATAATAAATAATTAAATAAAAATAAAAAATAAAAAGTATGATAAACTTAAATTTGACTGTGAGACTGTGAGACTGTGCCCTGCTGATTTTAAGCTTTTCCACTTGGTTTACTGTCATAAATATTTCTAGAGGCTCCTAGTAATTTGAACTTAATCAGTATTTGTATTCATTTACTGAGACGATTACACCAACTACTGTCCAAGCAAAAGCAAAGCTTCCACATTTAACACATTTATTAATATAATTGTATATGTAAAAGTGAATGGCGCTGTTCCATCCTGCTCCCTAAAATGTTTCAAATAAGGTTATACAGTCATTCCATTTCCAATTAAGCTGTGGGAGATTCAATTACAAGCAGTAGGAAAGGAGAAGATTATGTCAATAAAGCAGCAGTTGGGTTAAGGGTGCTTGTGTGGTTTGCAAACATGAACAGCTTGACTTCAGAGGGAGTTAGCTTTAAAATTATGTAACTATCATTGTAAATTTACTTTAGTTGAGACTAAACTTTGGATGAAACATTGGATGTAGTAGCTTACTAATTATCTACTTGTATGTTTGATAGTGGGGTCAAAGAATAATACTGCATGTGTACTTGAGAAAATCTTTTAAACATTAGCCACTTTAAAAACTTTGATATGTCACACAGACATGACAAATGTTTTGTGGTCTGTTGTTCAGAGTGTTCAAACACCCGCTAATCATTAGAACAGGGAGAAGCTGGTGGATGTGTGCATCACTCCCTGGTCTTCTGCTCGTTGCAGAAGTCGGGCTTGGTTGACTACAAAATCCATCTTCTGCCTGATCCCGCTGCTGCATCCTCCTATGTCACAAATAACAGTGAGCAGTGGGGACTGAGAGGCATTGTAATGGCAGCAGTGGGGTTCAAGGCAGCTTTTTTTTTTTTATAACATCCTTATTCCAGTGTAAATATTTTTTGTGGGGCTGGAATGCACCTTTAACCCTTATGGGACACAGCCAGTTTTGGCGTTTATGACACGGACAAATCTTTCAAATATGTCCCTTTAGGCATCAATAACATTGGAATGTTTTTTTTACCGATCCTTGTGATTCCAAGATTGTTTTTTTCGTGACATATTCTACTTTATGTTAGTGTTTTTGTGGAAAAAAAATCCAAAATATTGAGAAAAAAAAATTCTTTAGGAACCAGTTCAGTTTTGGAGTATATTTTAGAAGTCTGTTTACTAGGAACCCCATAATTTACCCAATTTTGAAATCTTCACCCTTTCAAGTATACAAATTGACATTCATACAATTTTTTAACCTTTTAGGCTTTTTACAGGAATAACTGCAAAGTAATGGTACGTTTACACAGGCAGATTTATCTGACCAATTTTGGAAGCCAAAGTCAGGAATGGATCTGAAAAGACAGGGAATCTCAGTCGTTCCTTTATGACCTGCACCCTGTTTTTAATCTGTTCCTGGCTTTGGCTTCAAAAATCTGTCAAATAAATCTCTCTGTGTAAACACACCATAAGAGTGACAAGTTAAACTTGCATTTTCTTTACAGAGATTCCAATGTAATCCTATGTATATTTTACTAAACCAATTACTGTTACTGATCCACCAACACTGGCAATTGCCAATGCTGGACCCTCGTTTGTAGGTCCAGTGGCAGCTACACTAAACTTTCCGTTATCAGCTGACAGTTTAGTTGCAGCTCCCGGTCACTGTTTGTGTAAACAGTGAGAATCTTAAGCAGGTCAGTTATAGTACATCCTGGTGCTGAAACTAATCTCCTACAAGGACGTATTATAACTGATGGGTAAAGCTAGGGGTTAAATGTGCTGTCACCTTTTGTAATCCAATTTTGTTCAAAGGGTCCCTGGGTCATCTGCTGATCATAGGATGTCCTACTGCTAGAATGTTAGAATTATTAGGCAAAACCATGCACATGTAGTTGTCAATTGTAGCACTCACAACATGCTTTTCAAATGGAGAGAAAGCTATCATGTTATGTTTGCACAGAAATACACTGCCAGGGAGCAAGGCAAATAATTGCCTTATATTATTTTCCTGATTGGAAACCAAATATTTTCCACTATACACACATTCAAAATTATTCTTAACATATTCCAAAATATCATAGCTTTCCTCTAACCCCTTCCCTTATCATGACGTAACAGTAGAATGGCTACCATTATTCCATATCAGCTGCATCTGGTATTGAATGAAGGCAAACTAAGGACTTCGGTTCACTGGAAAATATCTGTCCAAAAATAAAATCTTAGAGGATGCAGGTTTGCAGGAGAGGATGAGAAACACCAGGACTGACCGAGACTGCAGGGAGTATGGAAAAATGAGCAGGACATATGTGGGCACAGTATAGCAGCACTCTCTGTCCTGGGAGAAAGGGGTTACAGGTATTAAAAGATTACCTCTACAGTCCTGTCCCCTGAAAGCCCTAAGTGGATCTGCTATGATTTGGAAGGTGATGGAGTCTTCCTGGGCAAGAGTACAGTGCTGCAGACCCTGCTATGCAGACCATGCCCCTCCTCCACTCCCTCTCCCACCCAATACAGGGGGCTTTTAAACAAAAGAAAAACAATGCTTTTAAACCAAGTTACAATATATATATTCAATAAAGTCGACTGCTGCTGCAAATGATGGGGAATGCAGAGACAAGGCAGGAAGACACAGGGGGAGCATAGCTTTATATATATATATATATATATATATATATATATATATATATATATATATACATATATAGTTATAAAGAACATAATAATAATAATAATAATAATAATAATAATAATAATAATAATAATAAAAAAAAAAGCTATGCTACCCCTGTGTCTTCCTGCCTTGTCCCTGCATTCTCCACTGTTGGCAGCAGCAGTCCACACTTTCGAACCCAGCTCTACAGTCACCAACACAGCTTCATGGCTAGTGATTAGCTGAGTGGGTGGTCACTGCAGAGAAGGGTTGAAACTGTCAATAGAGGCTGCAGTCACAGAGGAATGTAGAGTCAAGGCAGGAGGACACAGGGGGAGCATGGAGGGGTAGGCATAATCTTTCTTATTTTCTATATAAGCTGAAATACCCCTTTAGAGCAAGGACTGCATGGGCATCGCCAACAATATTCGTGGAGCCCTTGCCCCATGATCCTCGAGCTATCTAATAGGCTCTGTAATGAGCACCAATCTAGCCAATTAGGGCTTTCCTATCCTGTGGCTCAGGCCATGTAATATGGCCCATACACTCCAGTTTAAATGAGCGTTACTCAAATCTCAACCCATTTTTCAGATAGCTACCCCTTTCTCTGCTGCTTACACCTTGGTTGCCTGAAATATAACATGCCAACTCAGCAGCTGCATTGCTTCAATAAATATTGATATTCTTTTGATACCAGAAGTATATTAAAGGGGAACTCCACATAAGGAAAACTTGCTTTCTGTTAAAAGTACATTAAAAGTTATATAGATGTGTGTATATAATGTATTACCATATCTGTACGGTTCTGCCACACTGCTAGCCGATTAAAATCCAGGAAGTTAAGAAAAATGGCCTTTGTGCCAATCCACATTGTCTCCCACTGCTCTCCCCCCTTAGGAGACAAATATTCCATGACTCTGCCTCACTTTGTGTGTGTTTGCTGAGCACAGGCTGATGATGTAGGCAGGGGGCAGGGACGTGATGTCACAGGAGGCTTGGTGAATACCTCCCCCTAGTGATTCACCATCTCTGACCAGCCAGAAGCAAGTGTTTCATCTTTACTGATCAGTACTGCCAATCCCATCTGGACAAAAAACAAGGCATAAACAGTATATCCCATGTAACATAATATCGGATAAAGACCTTATTGTGAGGCTCAACTTTCAAAAGATAAAAGATGCCTGATCATAATATGTGCGTAGAGATAAAAAAAAAAAAAGAAATTATAAAAGTTTATTCCAATATCAGCGTTACAGGTAGAGAATACAGTGTGGTGTTACAGGTAGTAACAGTATGTGTGCAGGTGGGAACACAAAGAAATGATAAAGTACTGCAAATAATTCAGTAACACAATGAAACTACAATGTGTGAACACAGCCTAGATGTTCTGCAACAGCTTTGGGTGGGGGAATGTGCTGGGTGGAGAACTGTGATGAAACAGCCGAGGAAAAGCATTGCATTCTGGAACCTGTAGTACTGTGTAGAACTGCTCAACCAGGAAATACAGCCACAAAATACAGAACGAAGACCCTCAAAGGAAATGGATTTTTGGTAGTTTCAAAACTGGGATAGATAGGTAAGTATGCTATTTGCTTCTGCAGAAGGTTCACGTAATTGATGTAATGTTATTGATATGGTACCAGTTACTATGTAGTAAAAAGGGAAAATGCCCACTTTAATTTAAAAAAAAAAAAAGATTAATGGATGGTTGACAACCTTCAGAAAGCTGCAATAGCTATGATCTGTTTAACAGTAAGTTATTGAAGAATTATTTACCAAAAAAAAAAAAAAAAAATGACCCGATACCTTTCATGTGTAAAATCGCTCTTGCATGACACTCAACATCATGATTGAATAGGGTCACAGTACATAAGTAAACCTCTTAAGCAAGCAAATTGATATTGATGAGATTAATTTATTTGTCTGGAGGTTCCGAGTAATTACCATTTCTTATAGTTTACTTTACACATTTACTGACTTGATAAGATCAATACTAATGAAAAAAAAAAACTGAAAAATTAAGGTTTTTTTTCTCTCTCCAGAATTTAATATATCCGGAAAAACATAACTTGATGCAGAAAACTGGTGTATGAATTAAATTTTATTACAATACCTCTTAGTTTCCAGCCACAAGCTACCATTATACCAAATATTCCACAAGGGACAGATACAGATTTTTATTATTTTGTTTCTCTTCACAGCAATTTTCAAAAGTTATAAAAAAGAGACAAACAGTAAAATTATTCAACTTATGTAGATGAATGCGTGTGGATAGGTGACTGATATTGCCGGGACTTATAATATGTGTAATGCTAAGAGCAAGCCCCATGCTATTTCAGAGGAAATGAAGCCACAGAAAGTGATTAAAGAAAAGAAAATGTTATTTTGACATGCTGGCAATGCATCAAAGACATGAACCAGCGGTCTTCAGTCCTGATCAAAATGCTGGACTAATAAACTACAAATTTGGGAGCTGCTAATCAAAGAAGTAAAATATTTATGCTTGTAGAGAAATTAATAAATGTTATAATCCAGGCCAATTACTATCGTCCGTATTAACCAGGAAAGCCTATCTAATTGCTTATAATAAGACGGATTGCATTCCTAATTCATGAAATATCATCATGCAATATTCAAATAATTAATTTCAAATTCCTAAAATGTATGTTTTCAAATCAATATGCCCATCCAAGTGTATTTATCCTGATTGGAAATCAGGGGCCCTCGTACACTGCTTCCCAATTTTCCACTAAGACAGGATTTACACGCTGTATGACTCCGGTCATTCTGTGACCAGGCCGTGTCACAGAACGGCTGGTGTCAGTGAAGATTATCCCATCCGCTACTGCAGTATCGGTTGGAAGAACTTCATTTATGTTGAATTGGGATGCTGTATCCCAATTCACCATAGCACACAATGGAAAGTGCGGCCAGAGACCACTTTCATTGTGTCAATGGACAGTTATGTGCGGTCAATATTCAATGAATGTGTATACACTCCAGCCTTGATTCCATGCAAAGTATCTTTTGAATTAATCACGAACAGTTTAGCAATTGCACATGTAAGGCTCATTAATAATTTAGCTACTATTTCCTTGCCCTTAGAAACAGTTGTCCTGATAACATCACACAAAATAATTTTCAACTTAGATGCACCTTCCTGGGCCTTTGAATCTTGAAAAAATATTGAATTGTAGAATCAGTGGCAATTTATGGTGCATACATTTGGCTGTAAGATCCACCCATCAGCATCTGCATTCCATCTCTAAAACTTGTGATTATCCAGAGATTGTTGGCAATAAATAAACGTAATCAGTGGGTTCTGTCTTGTTCTGTGTATTTTATTAGTTTTCTTCTCTGTCTAATAGTATACAGTACAGTAAACAAACTATATATTTTATAGCATAGTTTGAAGGTAGGGAGTAGTAAAGTACATGCTGTTCCAGGAGAATCTGTACAACATATACTTTAATACTTCTACAGATTATGTCTACAGATGTCTACAGATCTCCCAGTCTATGACTTCAGCTGCCAAGTCATGATGTGTCAGCTCTTTTTGTCCTTATTAACCCTTCCTCTGCAAGACGTACGGTACATTCTACTGCGGGTGTGGTTCAGAGAGGGGTCGCACGTGACCCCACTCTGAACCGCCCACAATCTGACTGTTTTCTGCAGCCCAGGACCATGGCTAATTAGGACAGTTAAATGCAGCTATCAAAATTCCAAAGTGCAAAATTGCGCTTTTTTGGTCACATTTAAATCCAGAAAAATTGAGATAGAAAATGATCAAAAAGTCACATATATGCGGTAAGGTACGTTGTAATCTTACGACTAGAAAAAAATATATGTAACATTGTCAGTTTTACCATAGAAAAAATGGCGTAAACACAAAATACCCTAATAAAAAAATATTGTTTTATTTTTAATTTCACCGCACATTTTTTTTTTTTTTTGCACATATCTTATGCCAAAATTAGGTATGTCAGCAAAGTACAAATAGTGGCCATGTGGGTTGTAGGTGATAAAATGCAAGCACTGTGGCCTTAAACACACGAGGAAGGAAAAAACTAAAAAAAATCACCAGGAAGGAAGGGGTAAAACAAGGTACTTATTTTTTGGTTTTTTTTTTTTCTGTCTGAAACCCATACACTGCATCTAAAGTGGCTGCACCCAGGCCTGCTGGCTAAGCATACCCCAACCAGGCCCCTCTGGTA
>NW_027208521.1:0-55968 GCF_027789765.1 Dendropsophus ebraccatus | reverse complement strand
TGCTGATTGTTATAAAAAAAATCGTTACTTCGAAATCGTTAATCGTACGATCGGGCCAATAATCGCCTCGTGTAAACTTAGCATTAGTCTAAGGATCCTATTACACCAACAGATATGTGACCAATTTATCTGACAGATTTTTGAAGCCAAAACCAGGAACTGACTATAAACAGGTCATATAGGAAAGATTGGGATTTCTCCTCTTCTCACATCCATTCCTGGCTTTGGCTTTAAAAATCTTTTAGATAAATTAGTCAGAAATGTGTTGGTGTAATAGCGCCCTTAGGCTGTGTTTACATGGAGCAGTGCATTTGCTATCCTGTATGATTGCTGGGGTTTTGAATGCTGGGACCCCCAGCTACTGTATTTTAAAAACAGATGCACGCTGCCACTGTACAATAGTCTGCAGTGTAATGAGATGTTCTGCAACAGCTTCGAGCAGACATAGAAATGGCAGGAGTGCTGGGGGAGAGGAGAGATGCTGTTGAAAAAGACTGAAGCAGGTCAGAACGCGTGTAGTGTTATGTTACTGATGATGTATGAATAAATTCTATGTTAAAGAGCAAGCAGCGAGTGCCAGGATTTTCTTCATATTGGGGGAGAGGAGTAGGCAGAATCGGAGGACTGTGATGAAGAGCTAAGGGAAAGTGGCAGGGCTGTGGAGTCGGTAAGTTGCAGCTCCGACTCCAACTCTGTCTCCTGAATTTTATCAGGGTCTGAGTCCAGCTTCTTCATAAATGGCCAGTCAGACACCAGGGGACTAAAGGCCCTATTCCATGGACCGACCGAGAGGAGCAAATGATCGCTATTCCATGCGGCAGCAGCAAGCGGGTGAGTCCGGGGGAAGCTGCGGGGAGCAGCCCATAGCATACAGCAGCGGTCTGCTGCTGCCGCTCCTATTCCACGGTGCGATGGCAGCAGATCGCTGCCGTATAAGTCATTTGTCTTTCAACATGTTTGAAAGACAAACGACACAACGATCAGCCGACATGAACGATGTCGGCTGATCGTTGCCTTCTATTCCACGGGACGATTATCGGCCGAATACGAACGATAATCGTTCCGTGGAAAAGGGCAGTTATTTATCACACTGGTGTAAAGTGGATCTGGCTCAGTAGCTTCTCCCTAATGTCCTTCATGATTCTGGGGTGACTTCTGAGTGAATAAACATATAAAGCAGCTTCTCCTGTGTGTGCAGTGGATGCAGCCAGTCTCCAGCCTCCATGTCCTAAAGAACTCAAAACTAGACTAGATGGAGCAGGTGGTCTTTCCCTGCTGACAGTCTTCCATGTTTCTAACTAAATATTCACCACACACAAAGAAACACCGCTAACAATGCCAGATACCTGTGATATAGAGCTCAGACATAGGCCCAGATTGAACAGCTCTCTATCAGCATTTGTGCTCCTGAATCATCATGGCCCTAAAGGAACTACCAGCTCAGCTATGATATCACAGGATCGGAAGCCCAGTGTGGGTCCATGAGCCATGATGCTGCACTGCGGGGTACAGGGCAGGTAAATAGCACTTCTTTTTTATGATCCCATCACCCCCTGCACCCCTGGACTTTTCACTGTTGCCCAGAATACCCCTTTAGTTTCTGCCTCTCTCTCTTAAACACACAAAGCCTTCTGCAGCCGTAGCATACACACACACAGAGACACACAGCCTGCTGCAGCCATAGCTCACAGACACACAGCCTGCTGCAGCCATAGCATACACACACACACAGACACGCAGCCTGCTGCAGCCATAGCACAGACACGCAGCCTGCTGCAGCCATAGCACACACACACACAGCCTGCTGCAGACATAGCACACACACACAGCCTGCTGCAGCCATAGAATACACACACACAGCCTGCTGCAGCCATAGAATGCACACACACAGCCTGCTGCAGACATAGAATACACACACACAGCCTGCTGCAGCCATAGAATACACACACACAGCCTGCTGCAGACATAGAATACACACACACAGCCTGCTGCAGCCATAGAATACACACACACAGCCTGCTGCAGCCATAGAATACACACACACAGCCTGCTGCAGCCATAGAATACACACACACAGCCTGCTGCAGCCATAGAATACACACACACAGCCTGCTGCAGCCATAGAATACACACACACACAGCCTGCTGCAGCCAGAGAATACACACACACACACAGCCTGCTGCAGCCATAGAATACACACACACAGCCAGCTGCAGCCATAGCGCACACACAGCCTGCTGCAGCCATAGAATACACACACACACACACACACACACACACACACAGCCTGCTGCAGCCATAGAATACACACAGCCTGCTGCAGCCATAGAATACACACACACACAGCCTGCTGCAGCCATAGAATACACATAGCACACACACACGGCCTGCTGCAGCCATAAAATACACACACACACACACACACACACACACAGCCTGCTGCAGCCATAGAATACACACACACAGCCTGCTGCAGACATAGCACACACACACACACACAGCCTGCTGCAGCCATAGAATACACACACACAGCCTGCTGCAGACATAGCACACACACACAGCCTGCTGCAGCCATAGAATACACACACAGCCTGCTGCAGCCATAGAATACACACACACAGCCTGCTGCAGACATAGAATACACACACACACACACACAGCCTGCTGCAGCCATAGAATACACACACACACAGCCTGCTGCAGACATAGCACACACACACACACACAGCCTGCTGCAGCCATAGAATACACACACACACAGCCTGCTGCAGACATAGAATACACACACACACACACACAGCCTGCTGCAGACATAGAATACACACACACAGCCTGCTGCAGCCATAGAATACACACACACACAGCCTGCTGCAGACATAGCACACACACACACAGCCTGCTGCAGCCATAGAATACACACACACACACAGCCTGCTGCAGACATAGCACACACACACAGCCTGCTGCAGCCATAGAATACACACACACACAGCCTGCTGCAGACATAGAATACACACACACAGCCTGCTGCAGACATAGCACACACAGCCTGCTGCAGCCATAGAATACACACACACACACAGCCTGCTGCAGCCATAGAATACACACACACAGCCTGCTGCAGACATAGAATACACAAACACAGCCTGCTGCAGACATAGCACACACAGCCTGCTGCAGACATAGAATACACACACACACACAGCCTGCTGCAGCCATAGAATACACACACACAGCCTGCTGCAGCCATAGAATACACACACACAGCCTGCTGCAGACATAGCACACACACACACAGCCTGCTGCAGCCATAGAATACACACACACAGCCTGCTGCAGCCATAGAATACACACACACAGCCTGCTGCAGACATAGCACACACACACACAGCCTGCTGCAGCCATAGAATACACACACACACAGCCTGCTGCAGACATAGCACACACGCACAGCCTGCTGCAGACATAGCACACACAGCCTGCTGCAGACATAGAATACACACACACACACACACACAGCCTGCTGCAGCCATAGAATACACACACACACACAGCCTGCTGCAGACATAGAATACACACACACAGCCTGCTGCAGACATAGCACACACAGCCTGCTGCAGCCATAGAATACACACACACACAGCCTGCTGCAGCCATAGAATACACACACACAGCCTGCTGCAGACATAGAATACACAAACACAGCCTGCTGCAGCCATAGAATACACACACACAGCCTGCTGCAGACATAGCACACACAGCCTGCTGCAGCCATAGAATACACACACACACAGCCTGCTGCAGCCATAGAATACACACACACAGCCTGCTGCAGACATAAAATACACACACACAGCCTGCTACAGCCATAGAATACACACACACAGCCTGCTGCAGACATAAAATACACACACACAGCCTGCTGCAGCCATAGAATACACAAACACAGCCTGCTGCAGACATAGCACACACGCAGCCTGCTGCAGCGATAGAATACACACACACAGCCTGCTGCAGACATAAAATACACACACACAGCCTGCTGCAGCCATAGAATACACAAACACAGCCTGCTGCAGACATAGCACACACGCAGCCTGCTGCAGCCATAGAATACACACACACACAGCCTGCTGCAGACATAGCGCGCGCACACACACACACACACACACACACACACACACACACAGCCTGCTGCAGCCATAGAATACACACACAAACACACATACACACAGCCTGCTGCAGACATAGCGCGCACACACACACACACACACAGCCTGTTGCAGCCATAGGACACACACAAACACAGCCTGCTGCAGCCAAAGAACACACACAAACACAATCTTTAACCAGAGAGAAAACAATACACTGAGGTGAGGGATTACTTCTACACTACTTATGGCTTCTCCTCCTTTATATTACACAGGATATCTTCATATTTAAAAAATGTAGAAATGTAGATATGACAGAAATTTATTAAACAAGAAAAACTGAAATATCACATGGTATTCACCCTTTTGAGCCAGTACAGAGCTTCTTGGGAATGATGCAACTAGTTTTTCACACCTGGATTTGGGGATCCTCTGCCATTCTTCCTTGCAGATTCTCTCCAGTTCCCTCATGTTGGATGGTGAACGTTGGTGGACGCCATTTTCAAGTCTCTCCAGAGATGCTCAATTGTTTAGGTCAGGGCTCTGGCTGGGCCAGTCAAGAATGGTCTCAGAATTGTTCTGAAGCCACTGCTTTATTTTAGCTGTGTGCTTAGGGTCATTGTCTTGTTGGAAGATGAAACTTCATCTTTCCTTCAATTGTAAGTAGTTGTCCTGTCCCTGCAGCTGAACCCCCCATTGCATGACGTTGCCACCACCATGTTTCACTGTTGGGATTGTATTGGGCAGGTGATGAGCTGTGCGTGGTTTTTGCCACATATACCGCTTTAACAGCAAAAAATCAAATTCAATCTTCATCTCATCAAACCAGAGAATCTTATTTTTCATAGTCTGGGAGTCCTTGAGTCCTTCATGTGTTTTTTTTGTTTGTTTTTTGCAGACTGTATGCAGGCTTCCATATGCCTTGTACTGAGGAAAAGCTTCTGTCGGCACCCCGACTTGTGGAGGGCACCAGTGAGAGTTGACTTTGTGGAACTTTCTCCCATCTCCTTACTGCATCACTGGAGCTCTGCCACAGTGACCTTGGGGTTCTTCTTTACCTATCTCACCAAGGTGAAGATGAATGCGGCAGAGTACAGAGAGATCCTAGATAAAAACCTCTTCCAGAGTGCTCTGGACATCGGACTGGGCCCGAAGGTTCATCTTCCAACAAAACAATGACCCTAAGCACACAGATAAAATAGCAAAGCAGTGGCTTCAGAACAACTCAGACCATTGCTGACTGGCCCAGCCAGAGCCCTGACCTAAACCAAATCCATGTGTGAAAATCTTGTTGCATCATTCCCAAGACGACTCATGGCTGTAATAGCTCAAAAGGATGCTTCTATACTGAAGCAAAGGGTCTGAATTAGAGATGAGTGAAGGTTCGAGTCGATCTGAACCCGAACGTTCGGTATTTGATTAGCGGGGGCTGCTGAAGTTGGATAAAGCTCTAAGGTTGTCTGGAAAACATGGATACAGCCAATGACTACACCCATGTTTTCCACATAGCCTTAGGGCTTTATCCAAGTTCAGCAGCCACCGCTAACCGAATGCCAAAAGTTCGGGTTCGGATGTACTCGAGTATGCTCGAGGTTCACTCATCTCTAGTCTGAATACTTATGACCATGAGTTCAGCTTTTCTTGTTTAATAAATTTGCAAAAATATCTACATTTCTGTTTGTTTATTTTTCTGTCAAGATGGGGTCCTGAGAGTACATTAATGATTAAAAAGAAAAACTTTTTTCAACTTACCAAATGGCTTCAATGAAAAATTTAAAGGGGTCTCAATACTTTCTGTACCCACTGTATAAGCAACTATTCATGTATAACAACAAAATTGTACTTTATACAACAATCCTCCACACTGGTCATACTCCACAAAGTCTTAACTGGTAATCCATATGCAAAAAGTGTAAGCCTTATTTATTGCTTGTGGTCCATTTAGTAGTGTCCCTCTTCATTAGCGAAAGCACATACAATACTTCAAATGCAGGGCTGATTTATTCCACAGTACATTGTACTTAAATCGCTCACTAGCTGATGCATTTCCCCAATGTCCAAACCATCTGGACATCCTTGCTGCATTTGAAGTATTGTGAGTATGTGATTTCTCTTATGAAGAGGGACACTACGAAACAGACTACAAGCAATAAATAAGGTACAGGCGTACACGTTGGCAGTACCACACTTGCATATGGATAAGCAACTGTGTGGAACTACTGCCATCTGGTGGACATTTAATTATATGAAGTAAAATTGATTATACGAATTCTCTGCTTATTTCAGAATGAGGGGGTCATGTATTATCATTGTTTACTTTTTATGTGCCCTTGATTCCAGAGCAGTGTATAAGTGACAAGGGTTAAAAGTGCTCTCTGCTGCCACCTCTGTCAGTGGCAGCAGAGGTGTAGCTAAAAATGGCTAAAAGGGAGTAGCCTCTTGTGGCCAGAGGCATAGTGCTGCCTCTGGCCAGAAGATTGATTGGCAAGGTGGGGGTCCAATGACACCTTACCCTGTCAATCACTGCCCCAGATTTAACTACAACCAGTCAGGAGATCTTGAAGTTAAAAAGACATTTGCAGCACCCCGATGTGCCAGGCTCAATAGCAGTGGCATGGTCTGCCTTCATGGCAGCTACGCCAATGCATGACAGGAACTGTCCAGAGCAGGAGAGGTTTTCCCTGGGCAGTTACTGTCAGGGACAGAAGTGGCAGCAGAGACACTGTGTCAGAATGGAAAGAATACACCACTTCCTGTAGGAAATACAGCAGCTGATAAGTACTGAGATATTTTTTTAATAAAAGAAAATTTCAAGTACTGGAACACCTGAGATTTGTAAATATACTTAATTTACAAACCTGTTTAACCCTTAGACGACCCAGGGCGTATAGTTACGCCATGGAAGTCTGTCCCCAGACGACCTAGGGCGTAACTATACGTCCTGGGTGTTTCTCCGGCTATGAATCGCGCTACGGAGTGGAGCGCGCTTCATAGCAGGTGGGCGGCGGCTGCAATCAGCAGCCGGCACCTCACCGTTTATGACACGCTGCAGCGATCGCGCTGCCGCGTGTCATTAAGTCCTTAAACGCCGCAGCGTTTAAGTGTAAGTGACAGGGGGAGCGCCCTGTCACTTACCGATCGGGACCCCCGCAGTGTGACTGCGGGGATCCCGAACGTTAAAACGGACCGCCGGAGGTCTCTCACCTGCCTCCGTGCGGTCCGATCGGCGATCTGCTGCACTGAGCCTGCACAGGCAGGCTCAATGAGCAGATCGCCGATAACACTGATCAATGCTATGCCTATGGCATAGCAATGATCAGTGTAAAAATCAAAGTACTGTATGTAAAAGTCCCCCAAAGGGACTTCAAATGTGTAAAAAAAAAAGTTAAAAACACTAACACACTACCCCAAAACCCCTCCCCCAATAAAAGCTGAAATCACCCCCCTTTCCCATTATATAAATAAAACATATAAAAATAAATAAACAAATAAACATATAATATACCGTAGCGTGCGTAATTGTCCAATCTATTAAAATATAATAAGCTTCATTGCGAACGGTGAACGGCGTACACGAAAAGAGGGAAATTACCGATTTAATGTTACATTATATATATAAAAAAAAAAAATAAAAAGTGATCAAAACGTCCGATCTTCACAAATATGGTATTAATAAAAGCTAGAGATCATGGCGGAAAAAATTACACCCCATACCGCCCCATAGGTAAAAAAATAAAACTGTTATAAGAGTCACAATAGGGCCATTTTATTAATAATTAATTGCCAAAAAAAAGGATTTCATTTAAAAAAAATATATAACATTAGCGAATCTGTGTAACCTGCATATGGTTGTGTTCGGACTGACCTATAGAGTAATGGTATCATGTCGCTGTTACCATATAGTGCATTACATAGACACAGGAACCCCCCAAACGTTACCATATTGCATTCTTTATTTACGATTTCACCAATTTATATCTTCATAAATAATATTTTGTAATAATAATAATAATATTTGGGGTTCCATTATACATGTTATGGTAAAATGAAAGACGCCATTACAAAGTACAACTATTCCTGTAACAAATAAGCACTTACATGGCCTTGTAGATAGAAAACTGAGAGTGCTAGAGCTCTTAGAAGGGGAGGAGGGAAAAACGGAAACACTAAGATCAAAATTTGCGCGGTCCACTGGGTCATTTTGGGCCTGGTCCTCAAAGGGTTAACTTTTTGAAACCAGCTGATTTGAGAGAAAAAAAAAATTCTTTTCACCAGAATACCCCTTTAATATATATAATACACATGTATGAATAGTGAGTATGCAAAAGAGGAGTCCGTGGAGCCTCATTGAAGAGTCTCAAAACACAGGACTAGCCAGATATCCCTCCAGGAAGGACCCAGCCAAGTGGCAGCTCCTGTCAGGAAACCACCAAATCCACCATATTAAGTGGCCCTATAAGTCAGTGTAATGACAAGGGATAAACCAAGGCTAGGTAACCATCCACAGACAGCTGTTTCGGGGTGTTGCCCCTCATCAGTGTGGAGCAGGATTCTGGCTAGGTGGGAGCAATGCCTAGTAGAGCCATAAGAGAAACAGATTGCTGAACTCAGGGAGAACAGCCAAATGACAACACTGCCGGCTGCTAATGAAAGCGCTCAATGCAGTGAAGTCCTAGGTGCATTGCCCCCTGAGAAACATGAGTATGCAAAAGAGGAGCACCTAGGACTTCACTGCATTGAGCGCTTTCATTAGCAGCCGGCAGTGTTGTCATTTGGCTGTTCTCCCTGAGTTCAGCAATCTGTTTCTCTTATGGCTCTACTAGGCATTGCTCCCACCTAGCCAGAATCCTGCTCCACACTGATGAGGGGCAACACCCCGAAACAGCTGTCTGTGGATGGTTACCTAGCCTTGGTTTATCCCTTGTCATTACACTGACTTATAGGGCCACTTAATATGGTGGATTTGGTGGTTTCCTGACAGGAGCTGCCACTTGGCTGGGTCCTTCCTGGAGGGATATCTGGCTAGTCCTGTGTTTTGAGACTCTTCAATGAGGCTCCACGGACTCCTCTTTTGCATACTCATGTTTCCCAGGGGGCAATGCACCTAGGACTTCACTGCATTGAGCGCTTTCGTTAGCAGCCGGCAGTGTTGTCATTTGGCTGTTCTCCCTGAGTTCAGCAATCTGTTTCTCTTATGTATGAATAGTGTCATCTATATGCTAGTCAGTCTTTCCTATTTCATGAGTTTATGTCACACTGAATCAGTTTCCTAGTTTTGGTGCAGACAGATGTAATTTGGCAGTAGGTATGTCTCAGTCTACTAGATTTTCTAACTAAGCCCTTCTTTTTGTAGAAAACATATGAAATAAAAAGAAACCAAAAATAAATGGAGATGTTAGTAGAAAAAGTACAGAATGTGTCTATAAATATGGTAAATGTTGTACGCATCACTTCTATGCCAGGATTAATTTGTGGCTGCCATTGTCTCCCCTAGTGCCCATAAAACATCCGTACCACTGATCACACCGACCACTTACTCACAAGGTTCAGCATAGTTTTGTTTTTTTAATGGTAGTTAACAGGGAAATCCAGCAAGCCTGGGATAACTGATTTCTGGAATAAATGGATACGGTAGATTGGTGTCCTATTAATATACTGTAACCCAACAGAACTCCTTGCTGAGAAAGGTGTTAGATGCTTAATGACAGACCTTCATGGGCAGTTTTCCTCTCAGGTCTAGGACTTAAAAGATAATTTTAACTGCATTTTGCATGTCAGTTTGTCTTGTAACAGTTGCTTTGAAAAGAAATCTGCAAATGAAATGTGGGGAGTTGGTACAGGCAGGTCATTCAAAGTATGTTCTAAATTATGCAAGACAAAGCCTTTGAAGAAAGGCTGTAGGTCAAAATCAACTCTCTCTATACACGGTCATATCTTTTACAATACACTGTCCCTTCGGGGTACAGTGTGCCATGGAAGGGTATATTCACACTGAGGAATAGGTGAGGAATTTAAGAGGAATCCGCTTCTAATTTCCGCTTGAAATTCCTCCTGTAAAATATGAACAGAGCAATGTCCCATTGTGTTTTCAATGGAATTTCCACTCTGTTGTTCAGGGTATAAACCCACACACCGTTTACACAGCGTATTTACTGCTACGATACGCAGCAAATACGCAACAAATACGCAGCAGATTAGATCTAAATAACTGAACACAGCATCAAATCTAAACCATCAAATCTGCTGCGTATTTGTTGCGTATCTGCTGCGTATACGGTGTGTGGGTTTGTACCCTTAGGTTACAAACCCACTTGCCGGATCTGCAGCGAGTCTCCTTGCTGCGTTTTTGCAGGGAGACTCGCTGCAGATCCCGGCCCTATACTTTCAATAGCAGAGAAAATTTTGTCTGCAGTCTGCCCCATTAACCCCCCAGCCGCCGGACATTATACATTACCCGGTCCCCGTTCCTGCTTGCTTCGGGGCTCCCGGTGTCTTCACGGCCCGCCCGGCCAATCAGTGTGCTGCGGCGGGGCAGCGCACTGATTGGCCGGGCGGAACGTGTCGGGAGCCGCTGAAGCAAGCAGGAGCCGGGATCAGGTAATGTATATCCTGCCCGCCCCCCTGCAGCCCCGATCGCCCCCAGCCCCCGGCCACACGATCGCCCCCAGCCCCGCAGCCCCCGGCCGCACGATCGCCCCCAGCCCCATGATCGCCCCCGATCGTGCGGTCGGGGGCTGCAGGCGATCGTGCGGCCGGGGGCTGCGGGGCGATCGTGCGGCCGGGGGCTGCGGGGCGATCGTGCGGCCGGGGGCTGCGGGGCGATCGTGCGGCCGGGGGCTGCGGGGCTGGGGGCGATCGTGCGGCCGGGGGCTGCGAGGCTGGGGGCGATCGTGCGGCCGGGGGCTGCGAGGCTGGGGGCGATCGTGCGGCCGGGGGCTGCGGGGCTGGGGGCGATCGTGCGGCCGGGGGCGATCGGGGCTGCAGGGGGGCGGGCAGGATATACATTACCTGATCCCAGCTCCTGCTTGCTTTCAGTGGTGAAATTGAAAAAAAAAAAACGCATTTCTTTTATTTGGGGGAAATGTGTTTTTACGCCATTCGCCCTGGGGTAAAACTGACTTGTTATGCATATTCCTCAAGTCGTTACGATTAAAATGATATATAACATGTATAACTTATATTGTATCTGATGGCCTGTAAAAAAATTCAAACCATTGTTAACAAATATACGTTCCTTAAAATCGCTCCATTCCCATGCTTATAACGCTTTTATCCTTTGGTCTATGGGGCTGTGTGAGGTGTCATTTTTTGCGCCATGATGTTTACTTTCTATCGATACCTTGATTGCACATATATGACTTTTTGATCGCTTTTTATTAAATTTTTTCTGGATTTGATGCAACCAAAAATGCGCAATTTTGCACTTTGGGATTTTTTTGCGCTGACGCCGTTTACCAAGCGAGATCAGTAATGTGATTAATTAATAGTTCGGGCGATTACGCACGCGGCGATAGCAAACATGTTTATTTATTTACTTTTATTTATAACCTGGGAAAAGGGGGGTGATTCTGACTTTTATTAGGGGAGGGGGCTTTTTACTTATAACAATACTTTTTTTTTTTACTTTTACACTTATACTAGAAGTCTCCCAGGGGGACTTCTAGTATAAGTGCACTGATCTCTCATAGAGATCTCTGCAGCATAGATATGCCGCAGAGATCCATGAGATAGGCACTCGTTTACTTCCGGCTGCTGCAGCCGGAAGTAAACGAGTGCCGAACCGGGGATGGCGCCATCTTGGAGCGGTCCCAGGCCGGCTTCAGAAACGGAGATCGCTCCTCCAGGATAACGTCCCGGGGGAGCGATCTCCGCCACTAGACACCAGGGATAAGCTGCGTCCGGTAATCAGATGCAGCTGTCATGTTTGACAGCTGCATCTGATTACTGTATTAGCGGGCACGGCGATCGGACCATGCCCGCTAATACCGGCGGTCCCGGGCTACAAGCGGCACCCGGGGTCGCCGCGCAGCCCCGCTCTGAACGCCCGCACCCGAGCGAGGACGTACAGTTACGTCCTCGTGCGGGAAAGGGTTAAAGGACCTGTGCAATGTTCAGAATGGACAAAATGTTCCAGTGGCATTCCTAATGATGAGGAGGGTGGGGAGGAGGGACAGAGAGGTTGTGCAAAGTTAGGGCACAGATACTCCCGTTTGGCACGGGCTTCAAGTTTAAAAGTATTTTTTTAGGACGATAACTGCATCATCTGCCGAACGGACCCCAGGACAGATCTTGGATTAAAAGCAGCTATCCGAAGGTACAAGCGGTTTGGGGGGTCAGATTGTGGGTACAGAGTCGCTTTAAAGTGACTGTCCGATTTAAGGGGGAAAAAAAAACAGGTATGTCTAGTTCTAGTTCACACCTACAGGATCCGCAGCAGATTTGATGGTGCAGATTTGATGCGGTGTTCTGTTATTTAAATGAAATCTGCTGCGGATCTGCAGCAGAAAATACGCTGTGCATCCGGTAAGTGTGACGAGAGGGGAAAAAGTGGCCATGTTTTTGTAGCACTGGATAACCCCTTTAAAGTGGGTATTCAACAGACAAATTCTTCCCCTCAAAACAAGAGAGTTCTCCACTTGAGTGACACATAAGATCTCATACTATTATGGACACAGGACAGAATTATTATTTTCAGACAACCACAGTCCATGAGGTAAGTATTACACCACTTCAGTTTACAGACTGGTCCACAAAAAAAATACTTTTGAGAATGCTTATATCACTCACCTAACTTTGCACTCACTAACACCTTTTTTTTTTTTTTTTTTCCTTTTTTTTCCCGCTTTTCCCAAACCATTGACCAGTCCTTCCATCAGCCCCTGGTGTTAGTGGTATCCATTGCCTGCTCCAGGAAGGAAGCCGTGGTGGAAGTTCTGATGGAAAGTTACCATAGGAAGTAATTATATACAGTAGTACCTGTCCATACATATCCAGTTACATTATTGAACCTTTTTCACACCAATCTGTCCTCCTATTGAGCACCCTCCAGAAAGGTGGTTCTGCAGATAGCTCCCTGACACACATTTTAATGTAAAATGTGTGATAGGTGACTGTCAACAGTCACACAGTGTTGTGTAGCAAGAGAAAGGAGGTGCCAGCCTTTCTGCCTCCACTCCAGTGATGGTACCGTCCATTTGACAAGAGTAAGTCCTTCCCGGTCATGTTTTTTTAAAACGTGCCTGGTTCCTTGTTTAGGGTAAAAAAGAGATTTTTATTCTGCAGCAGCCGAGTCAATGTGGCGTGGCCTAGAGTGTCTGTGCCCTAAGCCTGTCATAACTCTCCTCTCTTCCTTCCCTCCTAATCATTAGGAATGCCCCTTGGCAGGATTTCTCCTACTGATCACTTGCCTAAACAGTGCACATGTGACACTTTGGCTGACCGGCCTGTCAGCTCAGAGACCGATTTGAAGCTACAGCCGCGCTGCCGGGCAAGAGAAGACCAGGAGCATGGAGAGGTAACGTATAAGAGTTTAGGGCAAGGGCTGCACCGACATTGCTAACGATGTCCGTGCAGCCCTTGCTAAATGATCGAGACGTGTAACAGGCTCCGTAAACGAGTGCCAATCTAGCAGATTAGCGCTTGTTTACATTACTGATCAGGCCACCATTAGGGTCCATTTACACAGAAATATTATCCGACAGATTATCTGCCAAAGATTTGAAGCCAAAGCCAGGAATGGATTTGAAAAGAGGAGAAATCTCAGGCTTTTCTTTATGACCTAATCTCTGTTATAGTCTGTTTCTGGCTTTGGCTTCAAAACTTTGGCAGATGATATGTCAGATAATCTTTCTATGTAAATGGACTCCTAGCCCATCTAATAGGACCCTTACCATAGATTTGACACATCCTGTAGAGATCACTTCTTGGCAGTCAATTTCTTAGCATCACAAGGAGGATTTACACTGAACCTGCCAACTGAATCTCAACAGGTCCCAGAGCATTCCCACAAGACTGTTGCATAGAAGTCAGGGGATCATCTCCAGACTACAGGTTCCTATAGTCCCTGGGGCTGTTGTAAAGGATATCTGTGAAGTCTGGCAAACAGGTTACAGAGATGAGTTTTAAATTTAGAGCCAGAATGGAAGTGCATCCCATCATAGCAATGTGGTAAGCAGTTTTCAGACCTTTTCTCCACATTCACCCTTTTATTGGCTAGTACCCACAACACTTTACTAGCAAACAGCAACGGTCTCAGAGGTCAGGTCACCATCACTTGAACATGTATGGGGTATCCTATTGAAGTATCATCAGATCTAAATTATTACCAACCAATAAATTTCATTAGCGAAAAAAGTACAGATTTTATGTTATGTACTGCAACACATTCAGAAAACCACCACATATCTGATAAAACAAAACTTGTGTATTTTTTTTTAAACTGCAGGAAAAAAAATTCAACTTTACCACAAAGACTTTAAATCGGATTTAAAAAAAAGCTACATAACAGAAAAATAATTTTACATCTTTATACAGATACGGGAGGGATGAAAGGGGAGCATGAGCTCTCCATTCACCCCAGTATAAATGAAGGTAGGGAATTGTTTTTTTTCCATATACAATAACGTCTGTTTACAACCAAGCAATACAAAAGAACTTTATTGGAAAACTTCCAGAAAGGGTTAAATACATTTTTTTTTATTATTTTTAACGAAATTCCTTCAGGTCACCTCTTGGGGTAGAAGAGGTACAAGTAGCAGAGAGTGGAAGTCTAAAAAAAAAAATAAAAATAAAAAAAAGTTCCATAAGCATATATTGTGCATCTTTATAGGACACTGGAAATTTGAACTGTAACTGAGTGAAAACCCCAGAATAAAAGAAATAAATGGCCAGAAAATGTAAAGGTTGTACAGTATCTGAGAAAAAAAAGCAGTAAAAGAAAACTAAATCAAAGACCCGAGAATCTGTGAACCGTATTGGTTGGCAAATGTGAAGTACTTGAGAGTAAGATGGTCACAGTACCAGCAACCTGTTGGAAAATAGCAGCAGTCTTAATGGGTCCATAGTGATCACGTGACATCTGCCACTGCAAGAAATACATTCTCCTGCAAAGAGATTTTCGAACCCATGGAAACCTACTTTCTTACATCTAAGCACAATAAGGATGGGGGGATAAAGACTATAAAAAACACTTTATGACTGTAAAAGAGTCAAGTGGCATGCTCTATAATGAAGTGTATATGACAAGATATTCTCAGTGTCCAGAAGACTGTTCTATTATTGATGGCTGGATTCTTGAAGTGAGTGGCGGTATGCTTGTCAGCTATAACATTTCATCTCTCCATGATGTGTCTGTATACCTGGGTTTACAGCTGGACAAAGTGCATCTTTGTAAAGAGATGCAACCCTTACAGGTGTTGTTATTCTCAGATATGAGAACACTACATTCCTGCAGTTACAGGTGTCCAGAATTCATGCCGTAACATAAAATAAACTGAAAGACAGGTTACTAAAGAGAGAAAGAACGGGCTTGTAGAGAAAACGAGTTGGGCTTGTAATGCTAAACCCACGGCATCCTGCCATGAGGGCACTAAACATTTAGTGGTTAAACAGATTTAAAATGCACATGTGAAACTTGTCCTCAATTTAAGATTAGTGTCTTATAAAAAAGAAACCCTTTTCCAGGTCTATATACATTATACACAGCCAGGTTGCATCTGTGGGAGTCCAGCATTACTGTTGTCACATAACTCATAACCAAGATCCACATTTTATACGTGAAATATTTAAGTAAAGGATAGGACCATTGTGGTAAGAAAAAGAAGCACTGCTTGGCTAACCAAAAAGACATACAAGGAGACAATGTGGCACTACTCTGGTGTTACTGGGAGCCTTAAACTTACCCACATTTTTGCCACTTGTTTTGCTCAAGCACTAAGCATAAATCTTGGTCTGCCAATCTCCAAAAAAAAAAAAAAGGGGGGGGGGGAATAAAAGCAGGTATTTTATCAGAAGAGACATGAGGAAATATCAAGATGGAAAACTCTAAGCCAACAGTCGCTCCCAGACAATGTGACAGGACACGGAACTGTACTTCTCTTACACAAATCGGTGTGGACATTTTAGAAGCAATGCCATCCCTTGGCTCCTGGATCACATGAAATTTGTGTGGTCACGGGTAGAATCCATAAACTGAACAGCCATGACTGATGGAGTGTAGCAACAAAAGACAAAACAAATTCATCATCTTTTAACTTCAAAATAACATTTAACCAGAAGTCTGTAGGCGTAGGATGCACGATCCTAACCCAGAATGTTTTGTTACATGAATGAGGTGTTCAATGTTGAGCACGGTATTTCCCCCACACATACTGTCCATAAAGAAATCCCATGTCTTCTCATGACCCAGTCCACTGGAGGATGCACTGAATAAATACAGTCCCATTTTGCAAAACCAGATCTCCCAAAGGCAGGAAGGGGAGGACCAAGCTTGTGGAGGGGTAAAGGATCGGGCCTGTGTGTCCTGGATCAGAATGATACCTCAGAAGCCCTTTACAGAAAACTCTGGCTGAAGAAACACCATTCAACTGATGCATTGACTCATTCCAGATGGGTCCTGTGATCCAGTCACATGACTTTATGTAGGCAGGGTCCTTGGATGCTGAATTTTCCTGTAAGGTAAAAAATATAGAAACATTTAGAAGAGGAAACAAAGAAAAAAGCAATCATGGGAACAATAGTCTAGAGATGCAAGTATAGAACAAGATGTGCTTTGGATTAAGAAAAGAGACCAATTTCACCTATTTTTTCCTCCACATCATCTTAATTTTACTTGACTACAAATAAACTATATTTAAATATAACTAAATATAAGTAACATGGGGACAGATTTTATTGGACAAAGGGGCTTTCTTCTGTACTCACAAGGCTGTCCCCCCACTAAAGGCACTATTATATGGGCAGATAATCTGTCCAAGCAGATATTGCTTGAAATAGCTCCAGCAACCAGCCGATGAACGAGCAAACACTCTTGACATGAATTATTTTTCAACATGGGTCCCGACTCCAAATGAACTCCATACACATTTAAATACAAAAATGTGTTAGGTCTCCACATCAAGAGCTGCATGGAGTAGCTGAAATCTTTTAGCTGCAATTCACGTTCTAAACTGCTGACATTGTTAGACACCTGGTATCTTTCATATATCCATCTGTGCTTCCAGAAGTAGAAAAATGCTTCTACCCGTCTGTGCAAAGTGTCAAAGAAGCCCCTGAAGTGCAGCAAGCCATAAAACCTCCTCACTCCCCCCTCCCATACCCGAGCCTGCTTGGGATTCAGCTTCAAATTAAGCACCGAGAGGGTGGAGAGAGGAGGCATTCCAACTTATAGCTTTTTTAAGGAGCTTAGAAAAGCCTCTCCGACTCTTCTTACCTTATAATAAAAGCATTTTTCTACATCATGGAAGCACTGACTGATATATGAATGGTACCATGTGTCTCCTTGTCCTTACACCTATCTAACAGACTCAGCAGTTCGGAACATAAAGCCGACACATTCCCTTTAATTTGTCACAAGTGGCAAACAGGAATGGATAATGACAATTAGAGGACAATCACACATTTGATGCATTGACCGACAAACATGCAACAGAACGGACTTCAAAGTTCCCAGCATCTTCCTTCGTCATGATGTCAGGAGCGCCGAAATTTTTTAAATCTTCGCGATACTGTACCGACAATGTTTTGGAGCTCCAAGCATCATGCACAGAACGTGTGAATGCCCCCTAATATGTATCTAGCAACAAGCACAATTTCTTATGAAAAAGCAGTTTGTATGCAAACTTACCGGTTTCACCTCCTCGGGGGTGGTACAGAGATGGGGCTGAGCCCTGCTGACTTGCTACAATAGCTGTAGAAGACAAACCTAAAAAAAAAAAAAGTTTGTATTTCAATATCTTTTCCAGCTATGTAAATAAAAGCTTTAATTACAGTACTGCCAAAAAAATAAAAGCTCAAAAGGTTGAGACAATGTGAATCTAATTTTCCATTTACTATATATTATAAAATAATCCTTAATCGTGCAGTTTTCATTCTGACTACTAGGCTTAATAATAACCTGAGACAGCTGAGGCTGTACAGATCACTTTGATCACTTGCCGATTTTGTAAGTTTGCCCACTAACAGACTTATAAACAGTCTAGAATTTTAACAGTTATGTTACTTTTAACAGTGACAGACAGAATATGAAAAATAAAATCCAGAAAATTACATTGTATAATTTATATAAATTTGCAAATGTAGAAAAAAATAAGTATTTGATCCCCTACCAACCATTAAGGGTTCTGGCTCCTACAGGTAAGTTAGATGGTCCTAAACAACTGCATTAAACTGCAATTCCTGGGTTAAAGACATTACATGGTCACGGAATAAAAGACTCCTGTCCACAGACTCAGTCAGTCAGACTGTAACCTCTATAATATGGGCAAGACAAAAGAGTTTTTAATGATGTCAAGGACACAATCAGGCCTGAGCAAGCTGGAAGCCATGTGATGCGCTCCATCCAATGAAAAAGCTGCTGGTGTGCATGTGCACCAGCTGCCTTTTCCTCTCCCATTCACTGTTGTGGAAAACAGCAAAGAGGAAGGAGACCAGGCCCGCCCCCTGCTGGGGCCAAACAGCTTATTAACACACAATACAAAGTTAGGGTGCGTGCACACTACGGAATTCCCGCGTATGACCCGCAGCGGATTCTGTCGCTCATACCCGCAGGCGGCGGCTCGCATCTCTGCCTGTGCCATGGGCACTATTCTATGCTCGGGTGAATTGACATGTCACTTCTTTCGGCGGAATCCGCCTGTGCATAGAGTAGTGGTTATGGCACGGGCGGAGATGTGCGCTGCCGCGTTGCACTACCCCTTTAAACCTACCCTTAATTATAAGGGATTAAATAATTATTTCTTTCACTGTACGTGTAAATTAACTTCAATGTACCGCATAAAAAATCCAATAACTTTAGTTTAGTAGCTCAAGTGAAAATGTCAATATTAGTGCAACCATGGAAATAAAAGTTCTACACATGAAGTTGGGAAGCTTATAATCTCTCTCATCATAGGGAAAGAGAGGTCTTTGTATTCAACAAATTGATCTGAAAATGCAGAGTACATACCTGTGGTGTACGGCAAGGGATACTGGCCCGGCAGCAAAGAGTAACCAAGATGGTGATGGTGATGATGTGTGGACATTAAGCGCTGTGAAGGGGAAGTGCGTGGCCTTTCAGAATTCCTATCGCCTACTCCTCGGTCTGGTGCTCCCCATACTACTACAGCCACCTGCTGCTCCTGCAGAGCTTCCCGGCACATTGCAGCCACCTCTCTCTCGCTCCTGTGGAGATTTGTCTGTGATCTGTACATAAAGGTAATATCACAGTCATGACATTTTAATGACAAGACTACACCAATCTCACCATAAACACTCTTAAAAGCATAACTCGAGCCATGAAGTGTAGGAAAAGCCATTTCAATAATACTAGAGATGAGCAGACCTGGAGCATGCGCGAGTTGATCCGAACCCGAACGTTCGGCATTTGATAAGTGGTGGCTGCTGAAGTTGGATAAAGCCCTAAGGTTATGTGGAAAACATGAATATAGTCATTGGCTGTATCCATGTTTTCCAGACAACCTTAGAGCTTTATCCAACTTCAGCAGCCCCAGCTAATCAAATGCAGAACGATCGGGGTTCGGATGGACTTGAGCATGCTCCAGGTTCACTCATCTCTAAATAATACCATAAATGAAGGCAGTGGTTTCCTACAGGACTATGTAGTCTAGTGGACCAAGTGCTGGGAAGTCATTCTAGCCATTGGAGTTTCTCACAGTATGTCTTAAGTTACCCCCAGCCAGACCCTGTCCATTCTGCTTCGATTGTGGTGCTGGCTGCTCCCAAGGTTGTATAAATAAGTGCATAACTAAGACGGGCAGCTTTCACATACTGTATAACAGTCAGTGGGCATGAACCATGCATAGCAAAAAGGTTGGATCTGAACTGCTGCAGACAATGTGTATATTCACATCATGAGTACTGAATCTTTTTTTTACAGCATAACTAAAAAGATAGCACTAATGCATTATTTTAATATTTTAACTGCTAATCTACTTAAAGGGGTTATCCAGCGCTACAAAAACATGGCTACTTTCTTCCAGAGACAGCACCACTCTTGTCTCCAGCTTGGGCGGAGTTTTGTAACTCCATTGAAGTAAATTTCAAACCACACCTGAATTGAAGACAAGCTGCAATACTGCACACAAACTGAGGACAGAAGGTACTCTTTATCTAACCGTAGCTTAACCTCAGTGAGCTAAATTGCAATACCAGACACAGCCCATGGACAAGAGTGATACAGTTTCTGAAAAATCCTAGCAGACAACTTTAACAAAGTCAGCACCTAGTCCTCCTACCCTGTTAAAAAGCATGCCCATAATGTCATCCCTGCTCAGCTGACTGAAAAACCACATGGCTGAATCCACAACGCTAAACATATTAACATGCAGGAGCGCATTGCCATTTTTCTTTGGACATCTAACAACTGATCCAAAACTTAAAAAGGACCTGTTAATACATTCTAAAGTAAAAATGGTCAGACGTCAATTTTTTAGGTTCTTTCAACAGAATTTAGCAGGATGGTTTTTGTACTGTACTTACTGTGGGAGACTTGCTCTTGTAATGGCTTGCATGTTGCTGTAATATGTCAAGGGCTTTAGACTCGGTGGTAGGCTTGCAGCTGACACTTGGACTGGCTCGTGACTTTTCAGACTCATCACTGCCAGCAACCTTGTTGCCATATGGGGAGAATGAATAACTTGAAGGGAGATAGAACCTAGACAAAGAAATGAATGAACACATAGTTCAAGCCTTTATAGTAGTAAAATACAGCTGACTGCTTTTTCTTTTTGCACTACACTGCTAACCATAGGCGTTTACAACCAGGGCTGTGGAGTCGGAGTCGTGGAGTCGGAGCTTGTTTTGGCTGGAGTCGGAGCTGGAGTCGGAGTCGGAAAAAAATGTACTGACTCCGACACCAGCTTTAAAAAAAAAATCTTTAAAAAATGTAGAATTGAATTTTGATATGAATTTTACAAGTTTTGCTCATGAATATATATTATGAGCAACATTCTAATAGATCACTGGCCCTATTACATAAGGGGGGTCATGGAAAGTTGTCGGTCACTATTTGGCAGTTTGTTTCTGAGCCCATTGAGAGTCCATTGTGTGGGGGGAGATCTGTGCTGTTCTCTTCCTGGATGCTGGATGACTGTATATGAGCAGCAGTGTAATATGAAGATATCCTGTGTAATATAGAGGAGGAGGAGAAGACATTAGTATAGCAGTAACCTTTGTCCTCAGTGGTGTGTTTTCTCTCTGGGATAATATTGTGTGTTTTTCTTCAGTGTTCAATGGCTGCAGCTGTGTCAATAAGTGTGCGTGCTATGGCTGCAGTAGGCTTGTGTGCTATGACTGCAGCAGGGTGTGTGTGTGTGCGCGCGCTATGGCTGCAGCAGGCTGTGTTCATGCGTGCTATGGGCTGCAGCAAGCTCTGTGTGTTTGTGTGTGCACACTATGGCTGCAGCAGGCTGTGTGTATGTGTGCTATGGCCGCAGCAGGCTGTGTGTGTGTGTGTGCGCGCTATGGCTGCAGCAAGCTGTGTGTGTGTGTGCTATGGCTGCAGCAGGCTGTGTGTGGTGTGCGCTATGGCTGCAGCGAGCTGTGTGTATGCTATTGCTGCAGCAGGCTGTGTGTGTGTGTGTATGCTATGGCTGCAGCAGACTGTGTGTGTGTATGCTATGGCTGCAGCAGGCTGTGTGTGGTGTGCGCTATGGCTGCAGCAGGCTGTGTGTGTGTGTGTGTGTATGCTATGGCTGCAGCAGGCAGTGTGTGTGTGCGTGCTATTGCGTGCCCCCACAGTGACCTTCTATATCACTGTGTGACCTCTATATCACTATGTGTGACCCCCTGTATATCACTATGGCTGACCTCTATATCACCGGTATCTGTCATTGTTAGCAGTGTTTCTTTAAGTATGGTGAATATTTAGTTAGAAACATGGAAAATTGTCAGCAGGAAAAGACCACCTGCTCCATCTAGTCCAGTTCTGAGTTGTTCAGGACATGGAGGCTGGAGACTGGCTGCATCCACTGCACTCACAGGAGAAGCTGCTTTATATGTTTCGTTATTCCCTCAGAAATCATGTAGGACATTAGGGAGAAGCTGCTGAGCCAGTGTGATAAATAACTCCCCTGGTATATGACCGGCCATTTATGAAGGAGCAGGAGTCTGAGTCAGGAGTCGGTCCTGATAAAATTCAGGAGTCGGAGTTGGAGTCGGAGCTGCGGCTTACCGACTCCACAGCCCTGTTTACAACTTTTGCCTCCAATGTTCCCCTTTGCCATCCTTACCCCCAGAACTGAGGTCTTATCTTCACTTGGTAACCTTTATCTACTATTACAATAGATAACAAACTTGCAGTATATCAAATATATTCTACTGCTCTATTCTCCCCTATTGTTCATATTTCTGCACAGCTCCTAGTTTTTGCCTCTACTCCCCATTGATGTGTTGGACGAGCAGGAACTGTGCATTTTGTCAATCACTGAATGACATAGGACACCACTGCATCCAGTGAATGGCTGAGTGGCCGTTCCCACTGAGATTATGCATCAACAGGAACCAGGAGTAGTAGTGATTAGCAGAAACTGGAGATGACAGACTTGTGCTTCTGGATTAAATATTAACAGCAAAACTTTTGAAATACCTGGGTAATTCTGCATCATGACTGCTGGCATCCCACGGTAGCTTGGATGACTGGGGTCATACGCTTGGCTGTAGGTGTAACCATGCATATATGGGATATAGGACTGATGTTGTGTAAGTGGTGATGAAACCGGTACATGAGTACTAGTGCGAGGGTCCTTAGGTAGCCCACGGGGATCCTCAGTTTGTGGGGGTCCCTTAACGTCTACATTAATTGCCTCCTTGCTATCTTCCTTGGCAGAGGCTTCTTTGCTCCTGCTTCTCTCCTCCTTGACTTTCCGATCTCTTTCTTCTTTCACCTTTCATCATCAGCTTTTAGTGCATCAGTGTACTTCGGATAAACGTAGGACCACATGCGTGACTCTGCTTCTTGTTGCTTTATAAGAATATTGTTAAAAAAAAAAAAAAAAAAAAAAAAAGATTCTTGTGTTAAACAGTAGACAACCTAAGCCCCCCAAATAAGCTTTTTGGAGAATACATACAGTATTAATCTATGCCTTACAACTCATTCTGCCCAGAGCCTCCAGCCTACAGTGTAATCCAGTGCTGTGGAAATTTACACAGAATTCAAATCAGAATTCAAATTAACGTGAACTTAAGCCCAATTGCACGAGGTGATGAGAGGGAGCAATCAAGCGCCGACCTGTCAGGTCAGCGTTAACTTTCTCCTCGCCCCCCACTCACTGAGTGCGCTGTCGGGACAGGCTGGTAAGAGTGTGGGGTGTGTGGGTGTGTGTATGTGGGTGGGAGGATTGGGCGCGGTGGAGCTGCCTGGGTGATCGCTAGATTGTCCAGGCAGCCCTTAGAAGATAGCGGTGGTCTGCTGCTACTGCTTCTATTCCACAGAGGGACGGCAGCAGGAACGCCCGATAATCGTTTCATGTAATATGGCCTCCAAAGAAATATGTATGGTCCTAACCTGTGTCCAAAAACATGTATTTTTCTCACTGAAAACTCCATCATGTGTACAGGGCCATAGCGTTGGCTCATTAGCGACAATGGACTAGCTGTGATGATTTAAATTTTGACATGTGTATTTTTTTTTTACACAAGCTTAATAAAGTAGACCTTACAAGCATGCATATAATCAACACCATAAATCAAGACATTTCAATCTTTTTCTCTTCAGGCTCACTAGCTAATCCACAGTTACACCAGGGCCTCACCACTGAAAATTATGTAACATCAAGCAAATATCACTGTACAGCACACATAATATGACCAATCATCACCAACAGGCGTAGAGGGGTATTTTGCGCTGCATTGTGATGTTTGGTGCTGTTGAGGATGTTTATTGTTTGGTATTATGCTAACATGTAAGATTTCATCATACTTGACAGAACTAAAAAAAAATTAAAAAAAATCTGCTATTGTTTCATCAAAGTGACAGACACCATGCTCAATTATAAGTGCACCAGGAACTGGGGGCATCAGCTGTATGACAAATCCGGTAGGGCACTCCGGTAGGGCACAGTGTGGTTTAGAGGAGTGCTTCTCAAACTGTGAGGTAGGCCTCAGCAGTAAGGTGCTCCCAGTTGCTGGTGAGGGAGATTTCACAGAAGTAATTATAATCTGCACAGTCCTTTCCCAGACAGCAACAATCTCTGGTTTAGGGTGCGTTCACACCTACAGGATCTGCAGCAGATTTAAATCTGCAACTTCAAATCTGCTGCAGATCCTGTACGTGTGAACGCACCCTTAAGGAACATTGATTCATTCATTTTGTGCTTATATTAATGTTATATAGAGTTTAGGAGACAAATATAGGGTAGACTGAGCAATATTTTTTTTCACCACAGATGGTGAGGCTCAGGAATCCTTTTGGCCTGTCTGGTGAGGCCCCAGTGCAAAGTTTAAGAAGAGATGGTTTAGAGCATGGGTCTCCAAACTGCGGCCCTCCAGCTGTCGCTAAACTACATTTCCCATCATGCCTGAACAGCCAAATCCAAAGTTTTAGCTGTCCAGGCATGATGGGAGTTGTAGTTTCGCAACAGCTGGAGGGCCGCAGAGACCCATGGTTTAGAGTATGAAGAGAACACAAGCGTGAACATAGTCTACAGTGCAACATCTGTATTCCAGTAACAATAGAAGTACACAATACCCAGCTGCCTCTCTATCACTCATACGTCCACCAACAGAGTTGGACTGTGCCTGTGTGACCACCTTCACTGTGCAAACAGGGGGCATATAGTACTTATATGAATGTGTGAGGCCCTGCCTATTGAGCTGAAGGCACCGCTGGATATATGTAAATGAATGCATTTAGATCACACCTTTGTTGGCTGTGTCTGCCCCTTGAATAATCAGCCATGAGCATTCTGCATACAATACAGTGGGTTGTAGCAGTTCTAGGACCCATTGCTCCGCCTCTCTAACACCCTTCACAGCCCAAATAAGTTTTTTAGAAAAAATAAAAACAGACCAGGCAACAAAGGTATGTCCTAAATAATTAAAGGGGTTGTCCAGCGAAAAAATGTTTTCTTTCAAATCAGCTGGTATCAGAAAGTTAAATAGATTTGTAATTTACTTCTATTTAAAAATCTCAAGTCTTCCCATACTTATAAGCTAATATATCCTGCAGGAAGTGTTGTTTGTTTACATTCAGAAACAGTGCTCTCTACTGACATCTCTGGCGGAGTCAGGAACTGTCCTGAGCAGGAGAGGTTTTCTATGGGGACTTGCTGCTGCGCTGGACAGTTCCTGACTCCGCCAGAGATGTCAGTAGAGAGCACTGTTTCTGAATGTAAACAAACAACACTTCCTGCAGGATATATAGTAGCTTATAAGTATGGAAAGACTTGAGATTTTTAAATAGAAGTAAATTACAAATCTATTTAACTTTCTGAAACTTTCTGAATCTAAATTTTGTTGACAAAAAAAATTCTGGGATTGCTTTAATTGAAACTGACAGCAGTGATATGCATATATCTGTGCTGCCAGCCAAACTTAAAAAACAAACAAACATGGCTGTTTCCTTCCAGTAACAGTGACTCTCCTGTCCTCTGTTTGGGTGTGGTTTTTGCAGCTCAATTCCACTGAGTTGAAAGGAGCTGAATTGTAATATGCATACAACCTGAGGACAGGGGTGGTGTTGTTTTTGCAAGGAAGTGGCTGTGCTTTTTCTAATCCTGGATAACCCCTTTAAGTTCCAACATCTTGAAAGCTCATTAAAATTACATTTGAATGAGAAATACATTTATTAGTTCTTACCTGTCGGTACCACAATACAGGATCAAGTCCAGCTTGCCTATTGCACTCTCCTACTGGTTTAGAAGGCTCTCCACTTTCTTTTCCTGTATGACTACTTCCTTCTGATACTTTTGCTTTTAAACCCTCTGCTTGCTGTACTGGGATCTTTGAGTCCTCTGGTTTGGGAATTATCACAGACTTACTTGAGTCTGGCCCAGAAATCAGTTCCTTAGGTTTGCTAGGACCTGACTTTCCCAGGTCGGTTAGACTTGGTGCCTTTGTGAGTGTTGGAGGTACTGAAGACTTGTGCTTCCATTCTTCTTTAAGAGTAGCCTCTCTATCCCTCATGGCCATCTCTGCCTTCTTTTCAATGCTGCGCTGCTGCTGCTGTTGTTGCTGCTGCTGCTGCTGCTGTTGTTCCAGGTTTTGTCTTTGTTTCTGGTGCTCCTCATATTGTTGCCTATATGTTGGGTTAGTGCTTAGCAGATGAGCATGATACCCTTGGTCACTATAGCCGTATGGAGGCACATAGGCATACTGATTGTAATAGAGAGACTGCATGTACATATTCGGACGCTGTTGAATAACTGAGGGCTGCTGGCTAGTGCTGCTAAGCTCCGGCTTTTTATCTTCAGGTGGCTCAACCTTCATTTTAACTTCTGTTACTTCGAGATCTTCTTCCTTCTTCACTTTTAGTGGCTGACTTTCTGGTGTAGTCTGACCAGTGGGATTCATGGCACCTGGACTGGAATGTGCATAGTTGGGAGAATAATAAGTTTCAAAGGTCTGATAGTATGGAGACTCTTTGCTTTGAGGTTGTGGCGGGAAAAGGGACTTTTTGGCACTTTCCTTTACCATTTGCTCTGGATCCTTGGCCTTTGTGCCTTCCAATTTACCTTCTCCATCTTCTCCTGCATCTGAAATGTCAGAGTAAGCTGGGCTGTTTGTTTTAGCTGAGGTTCCCTCGGCCCCATTTTGCGTCACAACATGTAAGGGTGTCATGGGCTGACCAGGACTGGGATTTTCCATTCGTTTTGAACTGCCACTACCACTTGCTCCTCCTCCTATAGAAGGGCTTGGTGCATTATCTGTGAAGCTATAGATTTTGTCAGCTTCTGCCTTTATGCTGGCCAGCCTACTCTGATGGGCATCAGAGCCATTAATAAGTCCATCTCCTTTGCTTGCAGAATCACCAACTGCTTCCCCATAGGGACTTTTCCCATCTTCTGGACGTCCCACTTTCATAGAGGTTCCGGGACTTTCATCCTCTCTTTGTTCTTTCTTCTTTTTATCCTTTTTCTTTTTATCCCTAGATGGAGTTAGGGCTGGATTAATACTAGAAGGCTCTCCCATTACTGTTGGTTTGGGCTGGATAGGTTAAGCTGTGGGCTGGTGGGCATGGCTTGGACTACTGTGGTGGTAAGACCTGTGGAAGAACCTGGACTCCCAGCAGTGAAGGTTGTAGTTTGAATGGTGTACATTTGCTGAGGTACTATTGCAGGTGCATAGGTCGAGCAGACTTCACGCTTTTAGATGAAGCCAACTTGTCAGGCTTACTGCTCCCATTGCCTTTTTTGGCAGCATCCTTTTCAGTCAATCGTTTTTCCTGTGACTCAAAGCCATCATTGCTTGTGTCATCTGCTGCCATGGGACCATCATCTGATCCATCATTAGAAAGTGCTCCAGGGTCTGTATCTCCTTCGGTACCAATTTTTTTCTTGCATACAACCTTACCTCCAATTTTGTTGAGTGAGTGTAGGACTGTGTGGTTCTGTCAAGCGAGCTTTGGGGGTTGCAGATCGGGCTGGGGAAAGAGAACCCTTTTGAGTTGGAAAGGTACCATTACAACTAACCATGTCCAGATGAAGCTGTGGCTCCTCACCACATTCACTATCCCCGTCTGCCTCTGGTTTACTGTCATCATCTGTATGTGCATGAGCCTGATGGTATTTCAGGCCATTAATGTGCTTGTATTTCTTGTTGCAGTTAGGGTGAGGGCAGTCTATTAAAATGGGGGAGGAACAATTACGGTCCAAAGCAGCTGGTTCCACCTTAATAGTGCTTAATGGCACTGTTAAAGGTAAAGAGACAGACACAGGGGCAGATGAGGATCCCATTGAGTTTGTGCGAGCACGCTTACTCCCCTTAGAGTCTTCAGAGCTAGAAGTTAGTTCCATGTCAGAAGGGGGCTTGCTTTTGCGCTTGCTGGCAGAAGATGGGCTAGCTTTTATATCTTCTGCTGGATTGCAGGGGGTGGACGATGTTCACTAGAATTCTGGCTTCCACGTCTTCCTTTATTGTTGGCGCCAGCTCGCGTCTTGCTGCTACTGCTGCTACTACTGCTTGCACCTTTACTCTCAGGGGCTGGTGTACCTTCTGCAACAGGAGCATTACTACTTGGCCGCATACGTTTACCCCTCCCCCGTCCGTTCCGCATCTCCAAGTCACTTGTGGGAGAGTCGCAGAATCTGGAGGGAAGGGGAAAAATTTAAATGTTGAGTATTTCTATTTAAAACATGACATACAAATAAAAAACAAAAATATAAACAAGCTGTTTGGGTGATAAATTCAATTAAGGGAAAGCTACTAAAACGGACACAGTTGCTATATAAAAAAACAGCATAGTTTTAGGGAAACAGACCCTCTTCTCACATCTCAAAAAATCTCTTAATAAAAAGACAAAAGACAAGGTTCTAAGGGATAGAAACTCACCTAGGTGGTGCCCAATCGTGTCGTGTACAATCTAAAAGGGTGCCTACATAGGTCTTGTTTCTCCAAGTCACATTTACAACCAACATGCCTGTGAAAAAAGTAAATGTCATAATAAAATATAGGTAAAACATAATTCATAGGCATCACAAACTTTTTGTAATGTTTAAGTGTCAGACCCCACCAAACATCTGAACTCCCAGGCTGAATGTGGTCTCCATCCAGTTGTGAGATATGAGCTCAATAGACTTATATGGAGTCTGTCTCCTGCAGCTGAATGGAGATTGCAGCAAGCCAGACTCCTTGTAAAGAGCGGCGGGAGTCTATGGCTGGGTTCACACAATGTTTTTGCTAAAAACAGATTGAAAAACAGATGAATTTGTGTGCACCAGTTTTGAAAACGCATCCTTTTTATTTACCATACACAAAATGGGATCAACCACGTTTTTATTTGGGTAAAAAAAACTGACGTGTTTTGATTCTTTTTTTAATAATGGAAGTCAACAGAAAAACAAATCATAACAGATGCACACAAATGAATCCGTTTTTCCATCCATCTTTTGCAAAAACGTATGAAAAAAAAAGGGGTTGCAAAAAAGTAGTGTGAACCCGGCCTCAACAACCAAATCCTAACCTATCAACACTTTTGGTGTGATATATATATATATATATATATATATATATATAATATATATATAAAACCTATTTTTTTTTTTTTCAGTATACATATTCAGTATACATATTCACTATACACAGTATACAAGGAAACAGCACTTTCAGAGAACAGTAATAGCCAATTCTGTTGCATTTTAGCAGTCATAAAACATGTTCTACACAGTGAAGATAGAAGGATGGTTCTTTTGGTAAATATGAGAATTGGGAACTCTAAATGTAATTACCAGAGAATTTAAACAAAGAAATAAATCTCTGATGAGACACTAGGGGGATATTTACTAACAAATCTAAAAACACGATTTTGTAAAGGATGTTTTGGCATAATTTCCAATCTAATGTGTTAAGTCAAATTTATGTAAATTGTCTAATAGCATAGTAAATGTGTCTTAAAAATAATGGTCTTTTAATTAGTCTAATAAATTCACCTGTTTTGGAGCAGACGTAGCGATGCGCCAATATATGCGACTTAATAAAAAATTTAGCTAAAAAAATTCTGGCGCACTTTCGATCTAATTAACAACAAAAAAATCTAATTCAAAAAGTCGCAACTAATTTGGATAATCTTGTCTAAAAAAGCTTCATAAATTCATATTAGATTTATTTTGAGAGCAAACTAGATATATTAGACTAAAAACAGGTGCAATTAGTTTGATAAATGTCCCCCATGGACTCAAATCTACTTGGTTCTAGGTAATAAAAATCACAGCCGCAACTGAAACTGAAACTGCTTACTCTAACACGTCTACACACCTACAGCTTTTCATAGCTTCCATTCATAAAGCAGATGGCAGCCCAGCTGCACACAGTGACTATAAGCAGAGTAAGCAGGTATGAATGACTCTTTTTTTTAACCAGTCAGTGGTACAATCTCTCAGACAGCATGGCACTGTTGCAAACCCCGAGGATTCCTGTACTACATTAGATCAGAAGCCCACTAGCGGCAATAGATGTGCTCCCTGTTGCACTGAACATCTGTTAACATAAAGAACTGCTGAAACCCAGGTACATTTATTGGGCATTAGAACGTGATGCAAATTCTATATATATGATAGAAACACACATTAAAGAGACTGTGCTAACACAGAATTAGGAGCACAATAAACTTGCTCCATGTAAAAAAAACAGACTGGATTCTATATATGTATAGAGAATGCCTGACTACTGTGTTATTTACCACATTACTGTCACTGACATTATTTGGTAATTTGTTACATTTAGAGAGGATACCGACCAAGGACTGCCTGAAAAGCATGGATAGCTGTATCCATGTTTTCCAGGTGGTATGCTCCCTCTCTGCACGGAGCTGGCATCCTGAGGGAGATGAGCGCAGATCAGTTTCACATAAAGCAAAACAAATTTAATTTGCTCATTTCTAGTTACATTCACTTAAAAAAAAAAAAAAAAGTTTGACACATCACAAGTTTGGTCCTTCAGGGCCTGGGTGTTCAGACCCTCACAATCACTAAATATAGCTGGAGAAGCGCAGGACTATGCACTTCAATCCCCAGCTCACTGCTCTAACAGCAGATTTGCTCCACATTTTCTACTATATCTAATGAGCAATGGGGCTCTGAACACCCAGCTCCTAAATCATGAAAACGTTTCACACCTGTATGACATATCAAAAGTCATGTAAAGTGACTAAAATGCTTCAAAGAGGACCTGACCCCTTTTCTGATGGGTTTTAGTAGATTTTTGTATGCTCTATTAATTCTGTAACACATTTTCTTATAGCTTTGTGTTGTTTCATCCCTCTGTTATTTTTACTAGAAATGTATGACTCAATATCCAATTGGGTGTTTGATTAGCGGTGGCTGCTGAAGTTGGATAAAGCCCTAAGGTTATGTGGAAATCATGGATATAGTCATTGGCTGTATCCATGTTTTCCAGACAACCTTAGAGCTTTATCCAACTTCAGCAGCCACCACTTATCAAATGCCGAGCGATCGGGTTCAGATGGACTCGAGCATGCTCGCAGTTTGCTCATCTCTAGGTGTTACCTGTTGGGGCATGTCCCTGACCTGTCTGACATTATCCAATCAAAGCAAACATTGCAGTGTAGGGTCACACCCAAACTGGCAACACCCAGTTGACTATTTGGTTATGTATTGTTATTTAACGGGAAAACAGAAATATTTACTAAAATATACAGGTCAGAAGAGGTCACTATATGAAACTGCAATTTTAAGATCAACACTAGCAATGAATGGAAACATTCTTAACCCCTTAACGACATCAGGCGTAAACTTAAGCCCTCGCGCCCTGGTACTTGGCGCATCAGGGCGTAAATTTACGCCCGATGTTTCCCCGATCGCTGCGTGTTCGCACACAGCAATCGGGAAGATGGCCTGCTATAAATCATAGCAGGCCATCTTAGCTTCACGGCACAGGGGTGGTTAACACCCCCGTGCTTACGTTCGCCGCTATAGGCTGATCAATTCAGATCAGCCAATAGCGGCGATCGGAACCTTTCCGGGTCATCGGTGACCCGATGACCCGGAAAAAAATGGCGGTCGGTGCTGTCCGAGGACGGCACCGACCGCCATTACTGTAAAAAGTAATGGTGGTCACCGTGCCACCGGCCCGATCGCCGTGAACGGCTGTCCGGTACCAGCCGGCCGTTCACGGCGATCGGGCCGGTGGCACGGCGATCAGAGTCCCACAAAATAGTAAATACCTGCCCTGGACCCCTCAGCTAGGTAGCCGAGGGGTCCAGAGCAGGTATTTGTACATTACTCACCTGTCCCGGGCTCCTGATCGGCGTCTTCCGGGTTCGCGGCGTCCTCGTGTTCGTTCGGGTCTTCGGCTTCCTCCGTGACGTCACGTTCGGCTTCTCTCGGCTATTTTCGGCTCCAGCGTCGGCTTTTTCCGTATTTTGCGCTCTGCTGCCCTCTAGCGGCTGATATGTGTAATACACTTATCAGCAGCTACAGGGATGTTCAGAATGTAGAAAAAGTTTTTAGTTTTTTTTTTCAAATTTTTTTTTGCCTATTTTCCGCACCCTATCGCCGCTGAGTGTTGATCAGCATCGCACGAAAGTGCGCTGCTAATCAGCAACTCCTCCTTTTTGGCGTAGGGTGTTTTTTTTCTATATTCTACTGCCACGGTGTGCTTACAAGTGCCGCACATAAGTGCGGCATTTATCAGCAACGCCTTTGTTGGCGTAGGTTTTTTTTTTATACTTACTGTAAAAAAAACACGTAAAAAACAGTACATTACACCACACTACATTGAATAAAGTTTGACACTACACCACTACATACCCCATATACCAATCCCCGTATAAAGATGGCCCCCAGGGTGTTTCGGTGTCAGAGGGATATGTTATTATTGCCTCCGACACCGAAACAGCCAGTGAGGATGAATGGGGGGGATCCTTCTTTCCTCCATTCATCCTCATCATCCAGTGACGTGTCTGGGGGGTAGCGTAGCGTAAGCGGCCCCCCAGACACGTATTTTCCGCCAGTACCGTCCCAATAAGAGATGACAGTATGGTGTGAAATTCTACAAACTGTGTGAGCGTACCTCAGGGTACACTTACAGATTCAGGGTACGTGCACACTGCGGAATGGCAAAGGATGACTCTTCGTGCATTCCGCAGCTGGCACCCACCGGCGGACTGATGCGGGCGCATGTCCCTACCCGTGTCATAGACTCCATTCTATGCACGGGCGGAATCCGTCGTCCATCCAAAGAATGAATACGTTGGACAAAGAGCGGAATCCGCCCGTGCATAGAATGGAGTCTATGACACGAGTGGAGACGTGCGCCTGCATCACTCCGCCGGTGGGTGCCAGCTGTGGAATGCACGAAGTGTTATCTGTCGCGATTCCGCAGTGTGCACGTACCCTTAGAGTGTATGTAGAAAGGGACACCCGAATGCAGCCCCCAGATGCCCCCTCCCCCCCCCCCCCAATCCTCAGAACAAGTGGGAAGATCGTCCGGGAACTGATCTTCCCACTGCTGGATAAAGGTTACCACCTGTACGGGGATAACTTTTATACCAGCACCCCCTCTTCCGGTCCCTCGCTGCCCGAGCTACTGTAGCTTGCGGCACGATCCGAACATATCAGAAGCAGTAACAGAGCCCTAATATTTAGCAGCCATGGAGCGGACCCAGCGCTTCTGGATGTGAGGGACCCCGTATCGCACCAGGACAACATTTTCCAGGTGACGTCCCCCACACTGGAGAACGGGAGACCCCAGAAGAAGTGCAGAGTGTAGGGTAACAGGGGGATCAGGAAGGACACCATTTTCCAGTGTGACACCTGTCCTGATCCCCCCGGCCTCTGCATACTGGATCGCTCCAAGGCGTACCACACGTCATCGGAGTTCTACATTATCTAAATTCTGTCCCTTATTCCTATTTCAGGGGTCACGTTGATCCAGGGATTATTCTGATTGCCATTATGGAGTTGGGAAGGAATTTTTCCCCTGTGATGAGGCTACTGTCGTCTGCCTCACGAGGGTTTTTTGCCTTCCTCTGGATCAACACAGGTTGAATTTGATGGACACCTGTCATTTTCAACCTTATAAACTAATAATTGGCCTAATACCCCCAAATAAATTAAAATGTCCCTTTTCCCCAGCTAAGTAGATATGGCTGCCATTCCCATTAGAGGATGCCATGATGCAATTACAAAGCCTCTGTGCGGCCAGGACAGTAGAAACCCCCCACAAGTGACCCCATTCTGGAAACTACACCCGATAAGGAATCTAACAAGGGGGGCAGTGGGGATATGGCCCCCTGGTGACGGCCACATTTGGGACGTGAAAATGAAAAAAATTGTATTTTTTATTTTCTCGGCACATGTTCTACGTAAGTGCCCGTCACCAGTGGGGTCCATATGCTCACTGCACCCCTTGTTAGATTCCTTATGGGGTGTAGTTTCCAGAATGGTGTCACTTGTCGGGGGTTTCTACTGTCCTGGCAGAACAGGAGCTTTGTAATTGCGACATGGCCTCCATCCTCCATTCCAGCCTCTAAATGGCGCTCTGTCCCTTTGGTGACTTGCCCTGTGCCCATATGGCACATTATGCCCACATGTGGGGTATTTTCGTACTCAGGGGAAACTACCCTACACGTTTTGTGTTCATTTTCTTTTTAACCCCTTGTGGAAATGGAAAAAAATCAAGGCTAGACCAACATTTAGTGTAATTTTCGTAAAATTTTTACTCTAAATCATTAATCTTGTCATGATTTTTTCATTTTCACAAGGGGTTAAAAGATAAAAAAAAACATTTAATGTGTAGAGCAATTTCCCCTGAGTACGGAAATACCCCACATGTGTACATAAGCACCATTCGGGTGCAGGGTAAGCCTCCGAAGGGACGGAGTGCCATTTGGTTTTGAAGGCTGGATTTGGATGGAATGGATTTCGAGGGGCCATGTTGCATTCAAAAGGCCCCTGTGTTGCCAAGACAGTTGAAACCCCCCACAAGTGACCCCATTATGGAAACTGCACCCCTCAAGGAATGTAACAAGGGGTGTAGTGAGCATATGGACCCCACTGGTGACGGGCACAAATGTGGAACAATGTGGCGTGAAAATGAAATATTACATTTTTTACACTATAATGTTGGTTTAGCCTTGAATTTATCATTTTCACAAGGGGTTAAAAGAGGAAAAAAAAACAAAATGTGTAGAGCAATTTCCCCTGAGTCCGTAAATACCTGAGCCTCCGAAGGGAAGGAGCGCCATTTGGATTTTGGAGGTTGGATTTGGCTAGAATCGATGATGAACGCCATGTCGCATTTACAGAGCCCTCGTGCTGCCAAAACACTGGAAACCCCCCACAAGTGACCCCATTCTGGAAACTGCACCCCTCAGGGAATCTAACAAGGGGTGCAGTGAGGATATGGACCCCTTGATGACGGGCACATTTGTGCCATGAAAGTGAAAAAATGAAATTTTTCCCTTTCACGTCACATTGTTCCACATTTGTGCCCGTCACCAGTGTGGTCCATATGCTCACTGAACCCCTTGTTAGATTCCTTGAGGGGTGTAGTTTCCAGAATGGGGTCACTTGTGGGGGGTTTCCAGTGTCTTGGCAGCACGAGGGCTCTGTAAATACGACATGGCCCTTGAAATCCTTTTCAGTGAAATTCAGCTTCCAAAAGCCAATTGGCGCTCCTTCCCTTTGGAGGCTCGTCCTGCGCCCCCTTGGCACTTTATCGCCACATGTGGGGTATTTCCGTACTCGGAGAAACTGCGCTACACATTTTGTGTCTTTTTTTGCCTCTTATCCCTTTAAGAAAATGAAAAATTGAAGGCTAGAACAAAGTTTTAGTGTAAAAAAAAAATTTTTCTTTTTTCACGCCATATTGTTCGGAAAATCTGTGAAGCACCTGTGGGGTCCAGATGCTCACCGCACCCCTTGTTACATTCCTTGAGGGGTGTAGTTTTCTAAATGGTGTCCCTTTAGGGGTGTTTTTTAGGTTTGGCACCCCAGAGCCTCTGCCAACCTGAAGTGGTACAGTCAAAAATGACCAAATATAACGGAGGCGTTGAAATTCACTAGGCGCTCCTTTATATCTGAGGCTTGTGGTTGCGTCAAATAGCTCAATAGGGTCACATATGGGGTATTTCTATAAACTGCAGAAACAGGACAATAATTATTGGGGTGCATTTCTCTGGTAATAGGTTTAGAATTATGAAAAATATTGGATTACAATAAAATCTCTGCACAGAAAATTAAAATTTTCAAATTCCTTACACACTTAGCTTTTATTTCTGTGACTCCCCTAAAGGGTTAAAACACTTTCTGGATATGCTTTTGCAGAGTTTGGGGGGTGCAGTTTCTGAAATGGGGTGCTTTGTGGGGCTTTCTAACATACAGGCCCCTCAAATACACTTTAAACCTGAACAGGTCCCTAAAAATATCTGATTTTGAAATTTTACAGAAAATTTGGAAATTTGCTGCTAATGTTTTAAGCTTCCTATCGTCTAAAAAAAATGAAAGATCGTTTAATAAATGCCGCCAACATAAAGTAGACATGTTGCTAATGCTATTTAATATCTAATTTATGTGGTATAACCACTTTCTGTATACGCAAAAAAGTTTCAAAGTTGGAAAAATGCATTTTTTCACATTATTTGGGTTTTTTTTCATAAAGATTCGTTATGAGTATCGACTCCAATTTACCAGAAATGTAAAGTACAATATGTCACGAGAAAACAATCTCAGAATCAGCCGGATAGGTAAAAGCATCCCGAAGTTATTAATGAATAAAGTGACACTGGTCATATTCATAAAATTTGTCTCTGTCATTAAAGGGGTATCCGGCGAAAAAAATTATTCACAGAATAACACACATTACAAAGTTATACAACTTTGTAATGTATGTTATGTCTGTGAATGGCCCCTTCCCCGTGTACCACCACCCCCACCCGTGTACCCGGAAGTGTGGTGCGCTATACATTACCTGTCACGTGCCGACCACGGTCTCCGATCCTCAGCAGTGACGTCTTCTTCGGGAGGCCAGCGGATCTTCCCGAGTGCTGGCCGCCCTCTGCAGCGTCATCCGAAGCTCAGCCGCGATTGGCTGAGCATAACTGTGCTCAGCCAATCGCGGCTGAGCAGCTGATGACGTGGCCGCGTCATCAGCCGCTCAGCCGCGATTGGCTGAGCACAGTTATGCTCAGCCAATCGCGGCTGAGCTTCGGATGACGCTGCAGAGGGCGGCCAGCACTCGGGAAGATCCGCCGGACTCACGAAGAAGACGTCACTGCTGACGATCGGAGACCGTGGACGACACGACATGCGGTGAGTATAATGCACCACACTTCCGGGTCTAGCGTGGGTGGGGGGAACACGGGGAAGGGGGCCATTCACAGACATAACATACATTACAAAGTTGTATAACTTTGTAATGTGTGTTATTCTGTGAATAATTTTTTATCGCCGGACAACCCCTTTAAGGCCATTTCAGGCTCTGTCCTTATCTCTTTCATGTACAATATTTTCCCCTATAGGCAATCAATACTGGAGTAATATGGGATGCATTTGACCACTAGATATAGTGTTGCCCAAAGAAAGCTACTAACACAGTTTGGCCAAAAAATTATAAAAAGCAAAGAACCTGTGTGAACAGCACATCTTCACATGGTTTATAAAACAGATTGCAAACATTTTATTTCGGCAGACATTTTCAAAGGAGTGATAGAAGAGGTAAAGGGCCTATTACACGGGTCGTTAAGAGGAGCAAACGAGCGCTCTCATCGCTCGTTTGCTCCTCGTTGCCCACTCGCTGCCGCCGCTATTCAATGCGGCTGCAGCGAGCGGGTGAGTGCGGGAGGGGCGGCGGTGAGGATGCCCGGGTGATCGCTGATCGTCCAGGCAGCCCATAGGATATAGCGGCGACTGCTGCCGATGCTCCTATTCAACGGACCGCCGGCAGCAGATCGCTGCTATCAGTCGCTTGTTTTTCAACATGTTGAAAAACAAGCAACGGCAACGATCAGCCGACATGAACGATGTCGGCTGATCGTTGCACTCTATTCCACGGGACGATTATCGTCCGTAGCGGCCAATATCGCCCGAATACGGCCGATAATCGTTCTGTGGAATAGGGCCTTAAGTGTGCCACTTCTACACTAAAGGCTGTGGAGACGAGACATGACAAGTTCAGAGGACAGAGAGCATAAAAGCATCAGAGGAATTCAATCTATAGACATTAGCAAGTGATATTACTGTATGTATACGATTTGCAGACCATTTTCTCAGATCAGAAAACCTCTTTGAAATGAACTTGCTATGTTGTTCTTGTAGAAGGTAGAATAGTCCAGTGAAGACACTGTTTTCAATGGTTGCAGTGTTATGCACTTTCAATGTAAGCCAGATGGAGTCCACATTTTAGTCAATACATAGAAAATAGATTTAGCTTACCATCCTCTGTCTCCTGCCACACAATGCCTTCCAAATTAACACTGGTACCCGGTTCACAAGGTCCGAGACATTCAGGCTCAGTAGCGAGAGCCACATCACTGGTGTTGACACCCACAGATCTCGTTCGCACCATGATCTGCTCACAGGGAGATGATATGTCATTGTTGACCATAGGGACGAGCAGATGCAAAGGTAGTCCAGAAGATGTACAGACTGCAGATTCCATCTAAGGTGAAAGGTTAGAAAAACAATGTCAGTTCTACAGCAGGGTTACAACTCACAGCAGAAGTCGGTCTTCTCAATACTCATACCTACCCTGATAAAACACTGACAATGAAGGTGTCACTATTGTATTTAGGCTCAGGGAAGAAACAGAGTGCTGCACATCACACCTATGGCTGATACTAGTGCCGCTTGGCTAAATAAAAAACACATCAGAATTTTGTGTATGAATTGATCAAGCCATACTGCCCCATGTACCTCGTGCCGGTATCTGATACACATGGGTCCCTACACTAAGTCCACACCGTGCCAGTCAGTGGCCACCAACCCCGCAGGCGTGCACAGCCAGGGAACGGGGGCCATGGGACGGCCCTGCGACCCCCATGCCACAGGACCAGACCCAAAAACACCACACCAGAACCCGGCCAGCACCGCCGGCGGAGAAGGTCGCCCCAAGCAGCACAAGTCTGGATAAGGTATTGCACTCACCATAGCTGCAGCAAACAGAATGGGAAAAAAACAGGAGGGATTAAAACCATGTGCACTCAGGTGTCTCCTGCTAATTGCGGTCATGTGGGTCTCACCAGGAGGAGTGCAATACACGGAGAAAAGAGAGAAACAAATGTGGCTCAGGGAAGAAACAGAGTGCTGCACATCACATGACACCTGAGTGCACATGGTTTTAATCCCTCCTGTTTTTTCCCATTCTGTTTGCTGCAGCTATGGTGAGCGCAATACCTTATCCAGACTTGTGCTGCTTGGGGGCGACCTTCTCCGCCGGCGGTGCTGGCCGGGTTCTGGTGTGGTGTTTTTTGGGTCTGGTCCTGTGGCATGGGGGTCGCAGGGCCGTCCCATGGCCCCGTTCCCTGGCTGTGCACGCCTGCGGGGTGGTGGCCACTGACTGGCACGGTGTGGACTTAGTGTAGGGACCCATGTGTATCAGATACCGGCACGAGGTACATGGGCAGTATGGCTTGATCAATTCATACACAAAATTCTGATGTGTTTTTTATTTAGCCAAGCGGCACTAGTATCAGCCATAGGTGTGAGGTGCAGCACTCTGTTTCTTCCCTGAACCGACTATAGTATTTAGGTACATCTTCAGGTTAGCTACAGTAGGTGTCTTAGATGCATATCTTACATTTAGCTATGGTGACTGCAACAGTCAAAAAGACGACTCCTGGTGCAACAATATTCTGTCTATTGGATTGTGTCATTACTAGGTATATGGCATGGAAAAACAAGGAAATAAGTGAAGACTGGCCAGCCTACAGGACCCATTTTATTCAAAATATTTTCCAAACTGCCCTGTGACAAGGCCAGAACCGCTTTAGGCTGTGCTCGCACATTTGCAGTTTTGTAGCATTCCTCCAATTCTAGCCTAATTATTATACAGAATCTCCAATTTTGTGTTCTTTGACTTTTGTGGTCTTTGCCACGTGATCAGCATTACCAGGCTTTATCACATTTGATTTGTCATAAACAATCTGATTAAGCCTGGTAATGATAATCACATGGCAAAGAAAGTCAATTAACACAAAACCGGAGAGCCTATATTATTAGGCTCAAATTATCCAAACAAAGAAATCTGTAAGTGTGTCAACACAGCCTCATGGGTACAGGCCTATTCACAAATATGGCACATCCTTGACTTTCCATGTGCCAAAATCCACGCCTACCACCAGCTGTAGTACTTTTCCACTTTCAATTAGACCAATTTTCAGGTGATTATAGTAATATTAAATGTCACAATGTTTGCATAAGTTCCGTTAAAAAAAAAAAAAAAAAAAAAAAAAAAATCTGCACACTAGAAAAGTGGTATACATGACACAATAATTTACCCCAACATTCCTTGAAGCTTTCCATAGCTCAGACGTTCTCAAAAATATTTTTTTTTGCCTTTTATAGCTGTAATTTTGTAATCACAGCAAAAATTAGGGTATGTAGGGTTTTCACAAAGTTAAAAACATACACTTTGCAATATGTGACAGAAATTCCAAGTGTAGCCTTGAATTTTTGACATGGGTAACAAACTAACCGCTTATTTCCTAGATAGTATGCTTGGAATGTGACGTGTTGGTAATTCCAATGTATTGAAAAACGTTCTTTTTTTTAAATACTCAATATCAGTTTGATACCTTTTTAAAGTTTAAAAAAAAATGCTCAAAAATACAAATATGATGTCCCCCGCCCCGGCCTGCGGCTATGATGCTGGGAATTGTTATGCACAAGGGGGTATATGCTGGGAGTTGTGTTGGAAGGTTGCTGCTGTAGAACTGCAACTCCCAGCACACCTCATTGTGCACTACAACTCCCAGCATACCTTCTCTTTTGCACTACAACTCCCAGCATACCTCCTTGTGCACTACAACTCCCAGCATACCTCCTTGTGCACTACAACTCCCAGCATACCTCCTTGTGCACTACAACTCCCAGCATACCTCATTGTGCACTTTAACTCCCAGCATACCTCCTTGTGCACTACAACTCCCAGCATACCTCCTTGTGCACTACAACTCCCAGCATACCTCCTTGTGCACTACAACTCCCAGCATACCTCCTTGTGCACTACAACTCCCAGCATACCTCCTTGTGCACTACAACTCCCTGTACAAGGAGGTATGCTAGGAGTTGCAGCGCAAAAGAAGGTATGTTGGGAGTTATTGTATTGGGAGGCTACTGTGGCAGACCTGCAACTCCCAGCATAACTCCTTGTGCACAAGGTGGTATGCTGGGAGTTGTAGTGCATGAGAAGGTATGCTGGGAGTTGTTGTTATATCGGAAGGCTGCTGCTGCACATCTGCAACTGGACTAGTGGGGCTTCAAGTGACTACCCAGTAAATAATAACACTTTGCCTGTATGTCAGGAAAGTTAATAGTGTGATCTTGCTATTAAAAACCACACGTGCCCTAGACCTAAAGTGCCTAGACACACTAATGTATTTATGTTGGTTGAACCCACTAATTTCAGCTGAATCTGTGTAAGTGGGGCTCCTGACACCCCCGTCAGATTATGTCAGTGGAGAGAAGGACTGTGCTAGATGAACTGCAATTGCCTAATCCTTCTCAGGGAGATAAGTCATGCTAGCTCATTAGCCTCTCTATGTGGCCAAGGCAAGTGTTCATGTATATGTTGCGGTCAGGACAGACACCTGTCAGCTGAATGATTGACAGCTATCTCATGTACGGATGAATATGGATAACTTGGCCTCTGGACAGCACAAGACAAAGGCAATATGGTACCCTAATTTGGTGCCCAATGGGGCTTGTTTGGCTCAATGTCTATGCAGCTACCACCTGGGGAGGCAATACTTCTTAGGGTTAATAACCTACCATTTACAGAAACCAATGTTTCCAATGATGTAGAAGTTGTAGAAAAACAAAATCTTAAACACTTCTGTATGAAACTGAAGGCATATTGCAGTACGGTAAAACATGTAAAGAGGAAGTCCCGTGAACACTAAAATCGGCAGGCAGGGGTGGGGGTGGGTGAGAAAAGTCAACTGATCCCTTTGCCACATATGGCTTTCTTCAAATCAGCCACCGGACAATCTAAAGGCCCTATTACATGGGCCGATCTGGAAGAGCAAGTGAGCTATTAAACGTGCCGACAATGGGTGGGTAAGAGCAGGGGGTTTGGGGGCACGGGGGGGATCCTCGGACAATCTAAAGCGAATAGGAGCCCGTAGAAGATAGCGGCGGTCTTCTGCCGCTGCTCCAATAATATGGAGCAACGGCCAGCAGACCATTGCTATCGTTGTCGTTTTTTCCAACATCTTGAAAAATAAGGCTCATCATTGCCTTTTAACACTAGGTATTACACCAAGAGATTATTGTCTGTAAGTAAGCGAGCGATGACCTGATAGGGCTGTATTATGGTGCGTTTACACAGACAGATTTATCTGACAGATCTTTGAAGCCAAAACCAGGAACAGACTATTAACAGGGACCAGGTCATAAAGGAAAGACTGGGATCTATCCTCTATTCAAATCTATTCCTGGCTTTGGCTTCCAAAATCTGTCAGATAAATCTTTCTGTGTAAACGCACCCTTACACGGCCTGATATTGAGGAGATTGCAAACGCTGACCTAAGACAATAGGGATACTGCCTTTGCTATGTTCACACACAGAATTTTTACTTAGTATTTTGAGTATTCTGCAGCCAAAACCAGGAGTGGATTGAAAACACAAAGGCTATGGGGGAGATTTATTAAAGGGTGTAAAATTTAGACTGGTGCAAACTGCCCACAGCAACCAATTACAGCTCCTCTTTCCTTTCAGCACTGCCTAAAGCTGAGCTGTAATTGGTTGCTGTGGGTAGTTTGCACCAGTCTAAATTTTACACCCTTTGATAAATCCCCCCCTATGTTCGCACAATGTTGAAATTTAGATAACGGATGCCATTTAATGGCAAATAATTGCTGTTATTTTAAAACAACGTCTGTTGTATTGACATATCGCCTGTTATTTGTTATTAAATGGCATCCATCATCTAAATTTCAACAGTGTGCGAACATAGCCTTTCTGTGTTTTCAATCCACTCCTGGTTTTGGCTGCAGAACACTGAGCAAAAATACTGTGTGTGACCATAGCCATAGGCTGTTTTACCAGACTCCTTATGGCTGCATAGGTTCGTTCACCTCTGGTATACAGAAAACTAGGAGGACTGAAATATGGATGTGGACACATATGCTGCTGTCTAATAAAATAATTTCAATCTGGCATTAAATATTAGGACAGATTTAACAAGTAGCAAAGAAAAGATTTTCAATAAGACCAGATAACTTCCTGCTAGGTGGTTTACAGCTTAGCCAGGAAGACAAGCCAAAGCACTATGCACTAGTATGTATCCTCTACTCTTTGCATTAGTGACTGGGGACAAGGGTTCTGACATTAGTTTCCGGCAGTACTGCAGCTCATTCTGAATGCTTCCCCTAGGTTTTCACATGGCCACGGGGGTGCAGCCACCTGACAGGCATAATGATACAGCGGTTGAGCTTCAGCTGGGAAGCACAGCACTCACCTCAGTAACAGCTCTTAAGCCTGGATGTGTCTTTTGATAGATTTGCTGTGAACGCTTATTCTCATGTGAATGTCAAGTGGCATACACTTGATGTGGATTCAGCTACTCTGCAGCTGTGCCTGCCCTGTGGCTGGGAAGAGGTTAATCTGATTTAGTGCATGTCAGTAGTCTCAAGCAGCAAGGCGTTTAATGAACCAAGAGAGGTGGTAATGGAGGTGGCGGTGAGGAAGAGTGAATGGTAGGAGGTGGGAGTGTGAAGGAGACAACGGTGCTACAATTAGAATGTCTTTAGAATCAGGATCTCTAGGGCAGAGAAAAATTCGCTTGGAGGGGCTGAACACCACACCCCCAAAATTATTTACATGCATGCACGCTATCTGCATACAAATGCACAAACAGAATGACATTTAGAAAGAAATTTGCATAGTAACACGTGCACAAGAGAGGCAGCTTCAGACGCGCATACAGACATGTACTCACCTGACAAGTCCCCCTTCCTCCACACAATCCCCCACTAATCATTATCACACCCCAGTACTACCAACCTCACACAGAAAGAAGCTGGAGCTCTCAGGCACAAGGACACGACACAGAGATCTCCGCCAACTCTTTATTTTACCATTACCTGAAGGTTGGGAGGAGACGCTGTGTGCCTAGAGACTGGAGAGTGGCTAGTGGCCCCTTATCAACACCTACAATTAGAGAGGGCTCAGGAGCAACACTACTGAGGGCGAGGAACGAGATTCTCCTGAGAGGAAACAAAGGAGGAAGGAGACCGAGTGCCGGAGTGAAGCAGGAAAAAAAACAAAGTGAAATTGCTCTTGTTGATGCTCACAACCAAGAAAAACCTTCTGCAGACAATGCACTTGACTTGTACCATTGTCATCAGCATGGCAACCATTTGCCGGCTGTCATGTTAGGAATTAGCAAATGGGCCTTGAAAGGCTCAATCATTCCTCATAGGAATGCAGCATTTATGTTCCTTACACCTGAACATCCAACAATGTGGAAATGCATTTACTATATGAAAACTAGCTGTTTTATATATACTAGTCATAGAATGGATGCCTGGCAATTTGGGTATTTTATTACTGACACTCTTAGCGGTTAGTCCAAGGGGTTATTCAAGTGGATGGGACAATGCTGCAGTACCATACACCGCCTCTACTAATAGTACAATGACACAAACACAAATGAGGCTGCGGCACACTGCCAATGCAATGGCTGACTGGTGGGGGTCTGACTCCTGACATCACTATTAACCTAATATTATAGGCCTATTGTGAAAACAGGCCATCCACTTCACACAACAGTTTTTTAATGCACTTTTAAAAGCCTTTCCCTTGATTCTAGATGTTACCTTTAAGTACATAGTAAATTATGAAACACAGTACAGTATATGCTCTAGGTGTGGCACTTTATCAGGCACTACTCCATACACTTTGTTATATGGAGAGAAAAAAAGGGGGGGGGGGGCAGCATAACAAAACACTCACCCCAACCTCTCAATAAAACTCTGTAGGTAAAGGTGTCCCTGACATTATATATATATATTAAAATATATATATGTATATACACACACCTCCAACCTGCTGCCTTACTGTCTGCACTAGGTACCCGCACATGCTGAGTACCTGCACTCCAGTTGGCATAGCAGCGTACACTTACACCGGCCCAGCACTGGGTCACTGACTTGCACAGAGGTGCACACCGGTAAATACTTATATAAAGCTGGTTCAGCAGGTTTTCTAACGGTAGCAACAAGGTAAATAAACACTGTGCATACCTGTGGGACTTGCACTATAGTCACCATACTCTGGGGAGTACTGGTGGGATATACAACAAGAGGGGCAGGAGTCACACACACAGGGGTGGGGGCAGGCACCTATAAGAAGTTGGAAAAAATAGCCCATGGATATGTCTTTTACTGTTTATAATTACAGGAATAGATGTTCCTTGTGCAGTTTATTTTTTAACTTTGTGGATGTTACTACAAATGTGTTATATATACAGTATCTTCTCAATAGTGCAAATGACTAAGATTATTGTCCTACCAATACAATGAACATGTGGGGAAGCCCCCCATTACTTTTTGCCCCCTGGAAATCAGCAGGGCTGACAACAGTTGATTCCCCTCCTTCCTAGGGAAGTGACCCTACAAGTCTGGCTGATCGGAGTGCCCATGTTGATAGGCTATTGGGAGATGTAGGTGTAGGAGGACAGCGTGTGCTGCTGCTTTGGTGAATCCATTACCTATGTGCAGATGCGTTCTTGGGGTATCTCTTCAAGAATACAAGGACCATATGGCTGTCAGTGATGAAATGTGTGGCCACTTCAGCAGTTCATGAAGGGTTTCAGCAACGGGTATGAAGCTACCATTTGCCCTTGCGGTGCCTCAGTATACTTCATCACCTGTCTCACAGCGACTAGCCCTCTGCCCTATTCTATGCGTGCGATAAACACGTCCGTTCCTCACCAGATGTGCTCGGGGCTCTGGCACAATCAGCCCTGCCTAGCCAGTTGAAAGCTGTATTCCATCAAAGTAGAGAGGGTGGGGAGGGGGGACAATAGTCATGTGACTAGAGTGGAAAAGCTTTATCTAAAGTGACCAGTCATTTCATCAACCTTTTCATGGAAAAAAAATATTTTTAAAAATAAACACTTACGGATTCCTGACTCTTTCATGCCAAGGATTCTTGGGTTTCTTACTGATCTATGAATACTGAGCCCCAGCAATGACAAGCTGTATTCACCACTGCACCCAGTTATAGGCTGCCATAAGAGTTGTCAGATGACAATTACCATACTAGCACCAAGATCTACACAATTTAATGTGGAACTGTCTTGCAGATTTCCCTGTGGATTAGCCTGAAGTCAGTGGGTTCAGCCAACTGTAGGCTAGGTGTCCAAGTACCTTTAGCATCAGTGTGTATCAGGGTCGGAGTAACTTTACCATAGGCCCCGGGCTGTTCACCAAGCCTGGCCCCCTCAACCCGCTGTAACTATGGCAGCACTAGCGTGGTGTTCATAGTACAGGATAGATAATGTCATAATGCCCTGAATTGTGCCAAATTGCAGGGAAAAAAAGCTGTGATTTTTCGCAAATCATGGCAAAACTGTAGCAGGACACATAACACCACTAAAAGTATAAGTCTTTTTGGGTGGCCATGGGCCGCCAGGAGCTCAGGGCCCCGGGCTACCGCCCGAAACGGACCTATTATAATCCGCTACTGGTGTGTATTGAGAAGGGAACATTAGACAGGGTTTGCATGCATAAAATCATCAGCATATTACAGTACAAGCGATATGAATAAGATATGAACAAATCACTTTCACACAGCATGGAATCCACATGGAAACTGACCGGTTGTGTAGGTTTACCACCTGCAGCATGTCAAAATCTGCATAAATAACAGTAATTAAAAAAAAAAAAAAAAAATTTGTAGAATGGATGCACAGCTAAATTTCTACTGCAAAATGTATTTGGTGCAGATTAGCACTGGTGCATTTATAAGACAAAGCTAAACAGCTGTGCAAATTGCAAGCAATCTTTTCTGCATTAAAGTACTGTATTTCCTGCGTATAAGACTACTTTTTCACCCTGGAAAATCTTCTCAAAAGTCAGGGTCGTCTTATACGCCGGGGATCATCTTATAGGACAGGTGCTAAAAAACTTCGGACTGGAGAATCTGCGGTTGCCGCATACAGTGGGGGGAGCTCAAGAACGGCCGTATCCTAGCTGTATGCAGCGACTGTATGAAGGGTAAAGCGAGCTGCAGGTGTCCAGGGTATAGAAAAAAAAAAAAAAAAAAGAGATGCAGTAAAACGGTGCTGTGTCCAGAAATACAAACTTCTTTAACCCATCTGACCCGCCCTTGTATCATACTGGTATTACTGTACCACCATCTCTGCCTCTCAGATCTTGCTGCTGTCTGATATTTTTTATTAATTTTTATTTGCTGTGCGTTGAAAGAGGGTCAGTCTTGTACGGAGAGTATATGCCGAACTCTATATTTTAACTTAGAAAGTTGGGAGTCATCTTATATGCCGGAAATTACGGTACTCTTTGTAAATGGGCCAATAATCATCGTCACTGCTGACAATCGGCCTATGTATAAAAGACCAGCAGTCAACTGATGAATTTCTCAGGTACAACCTTACTTTCAGGTATAAATTCTGGATACTGAAGCCTAAGGTGTATGGATGAACTTATCTAGTCTGCCAGCATGAAGACCTAAACCTTTAATGACCCTACAAACTGCTGCAGTACAGTAGTAGCAATGCAGCATTATATATGTGCACTGTAACTGCAGCAAAATAATGCATGGCAGAAAAAATAATAATAATTTCACATACTTATATACTCCAAGCATAAAAAGTACATTACATCTTTAAAACCATGTACAAAAAAAAAAAGGTTTGGAGAAACAGGCAGTCATTTCAGAGAGGCTGGTGCCCATTGAGGGCTTTATTTAGCTAAATCGGCAGTGTGATTTTCTGAAGTGGCTTTTCCACTCCTTGCATCTCTGTTCATGCTTAAAGCGTCTCATTGGTCTCTGAATGGGTTAGCAGACGTTCTGCCAGCACAGGGCTCGCCCAGCCAACAATAATAAATTGACAGATTAAAAAAGCATTAGGGCTGCATTCCAGGGAGGATCAGCTCAGAACCTGGATGTGCTCCTGCCGCCAAGTGCAAGGCCAAAGGACGCCTGCATGTAATGGTGTGTTTACACAGACAGATTTATCTGACAGATTATTGAAGCCAAAGCCAGGAACAGACTATAAGCAGAGAACAGGTCATAAAGACTGAGATTTCTCCTCTTCTGAAATCCATTCCTGGCTGTGATTCAATTATCTGTCAGATAAATCTCTCTGTGTGAAGGCGCCCTTAGGCATCATCTATGACCACAAACTGCTCAAGTGCCCCACAACATGCACAGGAAACAAAGTGAAAGATCAGTGGCATTTCTAGTCAAAAGAAATACAAATTTACAGTGTAATGCTCCCATACAACAAGCATGTTACTGAAGAGTGTGTCCTTTTAGCTTACACTTGACACATTTATGTACCAATACAATTGTTTTTCAAGGTGCTAAATAATGCTGTCTGCTAGGCGTAGGAAAGAAAAAACCTGACACAATGCATGCCAAAAATGGTTTTGGACATACACAAAATAGGTGATAAATGAAACCAATGATAAAAACTGGAAGTATAAATTAAGGTTTTCTGCAGGAAAAGAAGCCAAAACAATAGAGTGAATGATACCTTATGAACAGGTTTAGAATTCTGTGCCAAATAAAGGGACGTTCCAAAGAGAATATTTTTTTCCTATGCAGTTGCTGTTCCAGTGATTCCTACATCAAGCCTGCTGCTTCCACTGATGTGTTGACCCTGTAGGAAGTGCCTACTCAGCCAAAGCAGTGACCAGTCTAGGCCAGTGACTGGCTAGGCAGGTATATCCTGCAGAAATGAAATGGAGGGCAACGGGGACCAGGAACTGTTGGAATGACAGCCAAGTATCTTCCCTTTATTTATGTTTAAAGCACTCTATTAGGCTGGGTTCACACTACGTTTTTGAAATCATTTTTTTCATCCGATTTTTGCAAAAAAAACGGATGAAAAAAAAACCAAAAAAACATGCATTTGTGTGCATCCGTTTTGATCCTTTTTTTCCATTGACTTCCATTATAAAATTTTTTTTTTTTTTTAAAAAGCATCAAAACGGATCCTTTTTTTACGTACACAAAAACATAGCTGACTTTAAAAAAAGGACCCGTTTTGATCCATTTTATTTACAATGGAAGTCAATTGAAAAAAGGATCAAAACGGATGCACACAAATGCATCAGTTTTTTTCTGTTTTTCATCCATTTTTTGCAAAAAAATGGATGAAAAAAAAAAACCGGATTGCAAAGACAAACATAGTGTAAACAAAAATGTAAAAAAAATATATATATTCTATAACACAGCATACCAGACTGGTCACATCTGCAGTTTCTCTGTTTATACGCTAAACGCCATAAGAACACAGTATGGTATAAGTTCCCATTCTCCCCCTAGTGGAGGCTGCAGGCATGTTAACTTTTTAAAGGGATTTTCATATACTGTAGAAGGGCTGGACGATATCAGTTTTTTTCTTTTTTTTTACTGATAAGACAGATACTAAAAGTTATTCTTATAATGTAATATGTTTCTATTTTCTGACTGTAATTAAAAAAAAAATTGTACTTTGTTATGGGGGCAGCCATCTTGTCTGAGTTATTTTTAGAAAGGGAGGTTTTGCCATGATCTGCTAAGTTTTAGGGCCACTGTGGGCTGTTTTCTATTCACCCATGTTTTTTTTACTCCCTGGTTTGGATTGTTTGAGCAAGGGAACTGCTAAACTACATAGACCAGCATTCTCTGTGTGTCGGAGCCCCGCCCCCCCCCTGCTTTGTAATTCCTCCCACATTTTCCTCCCCCAAGTGAACACTAGCCAATCTGAAGTAAAAACAAAAAAACACCACCCAGCCATCATTTCCCCATATGATTTCTCACCGTATCCCCAGATAACATGAGAGAAACATGAGAGAGGCAGCCAGCACAGGCAGTCAGCTGTTCTACATTGCTGGGATGGGGGACATGATAGGGGGAGTAGTGGTCGCTGTTCTCTCCTTCCATAGAGCACAGATGGCCCAATTTCTTCTCCCCAGAACACTGCACTGCTATTAGGCAACAGGGTCAATTTCTGTGATTCTATTGGCTCTGATGGACCATGTGATGAAGGTCCTGAAGAGCACTGTCAATAGCTAAAAAGGAACATGTGACACTGAGTATAACAACCAATAAGAATTCAGACGCCCAGATATTGAAACTAGACCTGAGGAAGGGGACCAATTAGAAAAGACTCTCTCACTGCCAAGACCATCCAGTGCCATAACATGTACTGTGATGTATTGGCACAAAATGGAGGACAGTAACATGTATTGTGACAACAAAAATAGAAATTTTTAAAACTACAGAACTTCCTGTGCAGCTGGAGAGGTGGTCGAAATCAGGGAAAATGACCAGACCAGAACTAGAAGCCCATGGGTGGTATGTATAACTTGGGAAAGGAACAAAAAAGGAGAAAAAAAGTTTTAAACTTGACAACCCCTTTAATGGCATTCAGGGACATGCTTAACAGCGATCTTCATGGACATAGACGACCATAGTCTGTGCCCTTGAGAGGAGTGTGAAACATTGCTAAGCGTACTCTGCTATTGTCTTGCATTGATGCACTCTATCTACTGGTGTCACCTTGTTAATGTAATGCTGTACAGATCACTTTACAGCAGCCTCCTCTTATCACCACAGACACAACAGCAAGTCTCAGCTTAGTTTTAGCCCAGTGATAAGAATGAAAATTCCAAGATTTAGAATTTTATAACATAGAGAGAAAAATGGAAAAAATTTCAATAAAAAATATTTAAACAATAAGTCATGGAGAGAAATTCCCTTTAAGGAAGGGTTCACATATAGCAGATATGCAGCGAAATCTGCTGCGATTACTAGCTATGTCAGTTTGAATAGGTTTACTTACCCGCAGCAGAATTTTCATCCCGCTGCGAGTATACAAACGCCGCCCCCCTAAAACCCGCAGTGGCCCAGTGAATACTTAAGGCCCCATTCACACGTCCGTGTCAGTTTTTTACTGTCAGGAAATCCTGATCAGGAGGCCTTAAATGTCATCAGGAATGTATCAGGATTTCCTGACAGTAATCCGTTTTACCTTCAGGAAACCATCAGGAAAAACCTTCAGGATTTCCTCATGAGAAGAAAAATAGGACATGTATTTCTGCAAACTGGATGGTCACAGCTTGCAGAATTACAACTCCCATCATGCTTGGCTGACAGGTCATGATGGAAGTTGTACTTCTGCAGTCTGTGGTCACCCAGGTTGCAGTACATGATGGGAGTTGTACTTCTGCAACCTGGATGGCCATCCAGGTTGCAGAAGTACAACTCCCATCATGACCTGTCAGCAAGGCATGGTGGGAGTTGTACTTCTGCAACCTGGATGGCCACAGGCTGCAGAAGTACAACTCCCATCATGACCTGTCAGCAAGGCATGGTGGGAGTTGTACTTCTGCAACCTGGATGGCCACAGGCTGCAGAACTACAACTCCCATCATGGCCTGTCAGCAAGGCATGGTGGGAGTTGTACTTCTGCAACCTGGATGGCCACAGGCTGCAGAACTACAACTCCCATCATGGCCTGTCAGCAAGGCATGGTGGGAGTTGTACTTCTGCAACCTGGATGGCCACAGGCTGCAGAGGTACAACTCCCATCATGGCCTGGTGGGAGTTGTACTTCTGCAACCTGGATGACCACAGGCTGCAGAACTCCCATCATGGCCTGTCAGCAGGCGGGGGTGCCGCGAGTGGCCGCCGGGGGTACCTGCAGACAAGGATGCGGACGAAGAGGCAGCAGGAGGCCGGGGCAGAGACGGAAGGTGAGTGGAACTCCGGACGCTTTCCTGATGTGCATCAGGAAAGTGTCCGGGGCCCGGGCGCTCCCATAGACTCCTATGGGGGCGTCCGGGCTGGATTTCCGGACGAAAATAGGACCGGTTCTAAAAAATGCGGTCCTATTTTCCGGAACGGACACCCTTTCGGAAAATTCCGGAAGGGTGTCCATGTCCAATGAAAGTCTATGCGTCCGGATTTCCTGATAGGAAATCCGGGTGGTTTTTCCGGACGTGTGAAGGGGGCCTTACTGGTATGCAGTCCGGCTTGCTTCTGTGGAGAAGGAGGCCGGAGCGCAGACCAGTAAAGTAATTACTGGGCTAAGGTGGGTTAAGGGGGGCAGTGTTTTATTTTTCAGATGCACAAAATATCACTCTCGATACCCCAAAGATTTGCATTCTGGGAGGGTTAGATACAAATAGGCCACCCTGCACCAACAGTTGTTGGACCTTGTTGAGATTCAGTGATCAGAAAAAATTGTATCCTTATCAAAGTAACTGGCACCAAGCTAAGAATAAGCAAACAGCAATGAACAATAGCTTGTCTTTGCATGCACCTGGCTCTGAAGAAGCATCTACATAAGACTTGGGTGTACAGAAAGATAATACGGAGAGAACACAATGACACTATTGCTCAGGGAAATGCTGACTTTACTATTCAGTGTCTCTTACTATAATCCAAGACACGGACCAGATCACTGGATTGCAGTACACATAACAGTACAATTCCTGCGCTGGTTCCTTGAGTTCTGTAGGACCTGCTCTTTTATGATTTACCGGCCCAGGGGCGGTTTTTGGGTCGGCATGCGCTGCCTGCTTCTTCCTCCGGGCAGTGAGGAGACCTCCTTACCCTTTTCTGTTCTGCCCTTGCTTACTATAGCTTCCTCTCCACCCCTTATTTTCTTCTTTTCTCTCTATTCTTTTCTCATATAACTTGTGTGGGCAACCTTATAGGTTAACTGGATACAATGTTAATGTGCTGGTAGTTGTTAGGCAACAGATGCCTTAGAGTTTGTATTATTGTCATTGTGTCATATCCCCGCTTGCACGCGGAGGCCAGCTCTGCAGCTTACTCATACTTGCATAACTGTATTGTTTTCTACAGTCTGTTTCTTTGAAAACGTTCAATTAAAAACCAGATTACACTTAACACAGTACAGTTTATAAGACATGGCGTACGGCAAGCTCAGCGCCTGTATAGTAAAAGGTAGAGACATAACTGTCGCTGCCTGGTCACCTCCATAGCACACTGCCTACACATTGTATCTATGACATCCGGTAAAACGGGAAGAGACCAGTAGATGCTTAGAACTACGGCTCCATGTTCCGCAGCAGCTTGGCTCCATTTTGCTGACAGTCTTGTCCATGGAGAGAAGAGTCTGCTATAGAGGAGACCAACACAGTGAGAGCAGCTGACCAGCGCCAGAACATAGACGTGGTCTATACATCTGAATGCATGCAATAGATACAGAGCCAGTTTCTGGACCTCCACATAACAGGGAAAACAAATAACATAACTGTGGGGTCTTTATGGTCACATGAAATAAAAAAATTGAAGTCTCACATCCTTATAATAAATAATAAAACTACAGATTACCACAAAAATTCAGGCTCTTACATAGTTCCATAGACAAAATAAAAATGATAAGGATCAGGATATGAGGATTGAATTTTTTATCTTAAGTAATTTCTTACTTATCATATTCTTTCACATTGTGAAAAGGAATAAGGAATATTTCAGACTAGAAATCTAGAAGAAATATCTTTCAGGAGCAGAAAATAGTTAAATTACGGTAAAGCTAGGGTCACACTGTTTCCTATGCGTTTCACTGTTTCTGTACATTTAATTTTAATGTTTTCGTGTAAAAATATATAATTTTTAAAATAATGTAAGTCAATAGAAATGGAATCTGCAGTAAAGCATTCAAAAATCATTTACAGCAAGTGAAGGCAGATATATACACTACTGCCTGCTGCTCTGGGGTCTGTGGTTAGACCCTTAGTAATGTAACAGAAGAAGGGCATATGTTTTACTACATTGGTGAAAAAGTACATTACTACAGCATGGCAAAAATGCTGCATGCAGATGACTACAGCATCTGACCTATATGTAAAGCCAGAGCGGAGGGAGAGGTGTATGAGCTGGATGCACTACAAAGATGGGGGGAGATTAATCATATACAATCCACATTGCATCTGGTCTGCAGAAAACAGATTATGGATTTTTTCCCCCAAAAGGAGATGAAAGGAGAAACTATTTCGCAATTACTATTGATCTGCAAGATATATAAGATTTGTGGAGAAGTAATGTTCTAATATTACAAACAGTGTAGAACCAAAAGGTCTGAGCGCACAGAAGGGCTAGGCGATTAATCGAGCAAAAAAAACTTAACTAAATATGGCTCTGGTTACCCCCTCCCCTTGTGTCTTACCCAGCCTATGCATCCACCTTCCCTGGTTTCCTATTGTATATATGTATGTGTGTGCTGCTACTGTGTGATATGTTGTAGGTGTGATGTGTAGTGAGCGCTGCTACATAATATATTTTATGTATGTGTGATGTGTATTGTGTGTTGCAGCTGTGAGATATATAGTGTGTGTATGTGTGATGTGTATTGTGTGTGTTGCAGCTGTGAGATATATAGTGTGTGTTGTATGTGTGATGTGTATTGTGTGTTTCTGCTGCGTGATATATACAGTGTGTATGTGTGATGTGTATTGTGTGTGTTGCAGCTGTGAGATATACAGTGTGTATGTGTGATGTGTATTGTGTGTGCTGCTGCGAGATATATAGTGTATGTGTGTTGTGTATTGTGTGTGCTGCGGTGTGATATATAGTGTGTGGGGTTTTACTTTTAAATGCTGTAGCATTTAAGAGAAAAATCTAATTGGAGCCGTGGCATCAGGGAAGTGTCTGGGGGGCCGTCCCCTAGCATCTCCCCATTGGTGTACGAATATGTAATACAGCAAGGAAAATGACAAGGACAGAAAAGGAGGATCTTAGTGCCCCCACCACCATATGAAGCTAAATGCTACATTGTGTTTTTTGATCCCATACAAAATCCAACACAGAGAAGCCATGTGACCCTGCTTATGTCTATAACCTGATATATGTGCTATATATAGCAGATCATACATGTTTTACCTGTAGGTCTCTGGAGTCATGCACATGCAGTAACATCTGTTTGGAATCCCATGCGACTGACAAAGCTTCTAAAGTAGCTTCATCCGTTTTCTTATATGTTACCACCTTAATTCCCTGGCACACCTCCACCGTTCTGCCTACATGATACCTGTGGTTAAACAAACCTTCGCCTTCAGTATGTGTCCCTTATGTAGAGAAGGTATTCATCTACATACCTACGTGACACCAGCGTTATCAGTGTCCACAACTTTTGAGCCTAGAACATTATTCCCCATCTTTATAAAGTAACAAGGGTATTCCAGTGGGAAAAAGCATGAAGTACAGGAAAAAGGCAACTAAGGCAAAAAAAAATCAATTTGTAAATTACTTTTATTTAAAAATCTTAAGACTTCCAGTAGTCTCAATTCTTACTAGCTGCTGTATGCCCTGCAGGAAGTGGAGTATTCTCCAGAGCAGCAGCAAATCCCATAGAAAACCTGTATTGCTCCGACAGTTCCTGTCAGGACAGAGGTGGCAGCAGAGAGCAATGTGTCAGACTGGAGAGAATACACCACTTCCTGCCCTGCAAATCCATCAGCAGAATACAGGACGCCATTTACTGATTCTTAAGTCCACCAAACAGGTGTTTACACATATACAGCAGACAGTATCAAAAATACATGGCATGGTTCATGTCAA